>NC_053488.1:6685284-6702784 GCF_015227805.2 Hirundo rustica
ACTATGCTGCACAGAATCTTCATGTTAAAGTACCACAATTAAGAACAGAGAAATGCAGTTCACTTATTACAGAACCTTTTCAGGAAGTTGGTTTTTTCTAATTCTTATTGTAATTGCATTGTTCTGATCCTGTATTATAAAGGCAGCTGCTTGCCTATCATTTGTACTTTCCTCGTTAATCCTGACTCAGTGAATTAACCTTTAATTACAGCCGTTAAAATTGAAATGAGCCTCTTGTCTGGCTGGGGCTGCCCCCTTCCACTGCATGAGACTGATGAAAATTTTTAGGGTCAATGAATATGTCCCATGTCATGTCTGATAGATGCTAAAGATGTGAGGAGGTAAATGTTACCTTAGAAAGATGTGGTTGAAATTTTTAAGAGCTATTTATTGACAAAGTAACAGAAAAATTCAGCTTAGGTTACCTCTCTTTTCTGTCTGAGTTAAGAGAACATAGCACACATACAGACTCTGTTTTACACACATAACCACAACACAAATTTAAAGAGTAACTTATGGAATCATCATCATGCATCACACATGTTTGTTTTTAAACACTTGGCACCAAGCCTGCTTATGGCAGCCCTATCTTAAGGAGCACAATATATGTATTTTTCATGTTGGAAAGAAAAAGAAGCATTATTTTAAACTCTGCCATAGATCTAAGCATCTCCTTATATTAAAATTTAAAAAAAAAAAAAGTTGTATTAGTTTTAAGGACAGTACTGAATTTTAATGGAAGGCAAAAAAGATCTCCTCACAGTAGCTTATTTAATTGAGCTTCTGTTTTGCAATATCCCCACAATTGCTATTTTGGTACTTCTATTTTTAAATACAACATTTGAATTCTGGCTTATTCTTTGTAACTCAAAGACAACAAAACAGCAAAATAGCAATACAGCACTGAATCAAGTTAATCAGTGACCAGTTAATCTGGTTATTCAGAATACAATTACATTAATATACAAGTTGCTAAACACTTACACATTATATTTATATAATTATAAATAGTATCTCATTATATACATATATATATAAAAAGCAAAAATAAAGGACACATTCTGAAGAGTATCTAGAATTGAACCAGTAATTAACTAAATAAACTATATTATACATAACAGAAATATAACATACCTCTCAGACTGAGCATATGATTATTTGGTCCACTCTCTTTCATCAGAAACTTATCCCTGACTTAGAACAAACACCTTTGTTTGAACTTCCAAACAAAATTCTCCAATTTATTTCAAGAAAATAAGCCGGAGATTTTGAAGTGCAGATTTTAAGAACGAATGCATTTAATAAACATAAGATATGTATTTTTAAGGCTTAAACATTATTAAATATCAGAAATACATTTATAACTAAAGAATAGAGGTGAAATGACAAAAAAAGTGTCAAGGGAGGGGTTTTTTTCTTTCAAGCTAACATTTTTAGATGTGGAGGTAATTTCTGAAAGGACAGTATAGCTTTCAAACATCTGATAGCTACACATATTCTTTATAACCATTTTAAGAACATCCACTTATACAGCAATTTTACATGAACAAAAAAGTACGTGGGAGTCTTTATTTTGTTTCTTCTTCTAGCTTGGCAATAGTTAATAGCCGCTGATGAGCAGCTACATTCATTTGTAGAACTCTAAGTGCTTTCCCAAGGTGAGTAAGCATCATTATCCTCATTTTTCAAATGGAAAACTAAAAGATTAAGATACTCCCTCCAGATCACACAGCAAGTAGTAAGCCAAAAATAGAACTCATTCTCCATATGTAACACCCCGTTCTGTAACCACTGGACCACACTGCCTTCCCACAAGTCAGTCACATCAGTCACACCTAATCAGCCACATAGCTGAATTTTGGGCGGCATTAAGAAAAAGTTATTTTCTAACTCCTAAATTTAAGACTACACCTTTTCACTTACTTCACATGTACAAACTCTCCCCAGCACCCTACTAATATACATTGTAGAACGCGGTTTCAATTATGCCTTATGCCAGTTACAAAACTTGTAGGGCACAACAGAGACTGTTCCATATGGAAAAAAAACCCCACCTTCATAAAATTAAGCTGAAAACTGCAGAACTGCCTAATGTGCAGTTGTGGTGAGCAACTGCACAAGCAAAGTCATAAGCGTTCACAGGAATAGGATACATGTAGACTGCCTTATGGCACAGTTTCTCCCATCACCTCCCCACAACAAACTTCCCAATTTCAACCCGTATATAAAAACATGGGCTTCAGAAGTATAATGAAAACACTGAATATATAGGAAAAATGTTGTGATGAAACAGCAAAGGGACAAGACTTCTTACGGGAAGCAAAAAAACAAAAGGGCAAATGGTAAGCTATAAAAATAATATAATGCTATAATACACTTGTGTTATCTTAACACAAAACTACAAAAACTTACAATAGAAGAGAAGACGTGGCTAATATTGAAAGCTTATTTAAAAGCATCCTCTTTTGCCCAAGTAAAAATTTTTACAAGCATCCTTAAGAGGGTATGGATATACTTACAGAAATGTAAAAGTAATTATTTGAAAAACAATCGTAGTTGATCAAAATCTGCCTGAGAACAATGGGCAGAAGAGCACCATTGCTCACCAATCTGCTGCTATAGTAAGTGGTTGCACTATGTCTCTTTCATCACAATAACAATTTAATGTTTCTTCTGATGCAGCCATTCCTGAGGTAAGCACTCAGACCAGAGCTTGAATGACAAATGTATATAGTTAAAGAATAATTGCTGCTAGCAAAGGCTCCAAAAAAATAATAATAAAGTTAAGTGCATGCCAATAACTATTTGGAAGAACTACCATTTATTTCTCTACTGATCTTGAAAATTCTTAAAACACCTCATGCCAACCTTTCTTACAAACTGCATACCAGGGTAGAGCTGTTATATAACCCATTATTGCAGCCTTTGTGTTCCCAGTACTTCTAAGCAGAGATGATTCAAACAAGAAAAGAATATACTTTAGAGTCAGTCTAAAAACATGTTATAGTGGAATTACAAACAGCCTAAATGGACAAAGCCACCTAAATTAGAAGAAAGTATTCCCCTCTAAAGACTATGTCAACAACTTAGAAATAAAACACTATTTAAGGTGCTCTCCTAGTCTGAAAATACCTTCAGTTAAATATTGAGGGAGTTCATGTTTACTGTTTCTCAAGGAATTCTCTAAGTCTGTACTCAATTTAAAATTAAATGTATTTATCACCTGATTTGACAGGTCTGCAGCTTGACCTTGACTTCTGACAAAAGCTATTATTTCTTCTTCATGCATCACCACTCCAAAGAAGCTCTCAAAGTGTAGATTGGTCAAAAGTTCTTTAGAAGATATGAAACGGAAAACAAGATAATTTACTCCTCCCTTCCTAAACAGTTTCTCTGGATGGCCAAGTAGCAAAGAACAACAAAACATACCACTGGAAGCAACAACTACCATGAAAAAACACTGAACATATCGAATAAAACCTTAGTAAGTAAAGCAGTACAACTTCTACAATTATAACTTGATTCTACATGCAGAATAATTGATAATAAGTCTGAATTGCTACAACAATTTTTTTTTATAAGCACTTCCCCATTACAATAAGAGTAACCCCTCCCTTTGGTACATGCATTTTTTTTGCGGGGTTTTCCTAGCCACCCCTGAAATTTTCCCCAAGCTATTCTATTTGGGGAAGGAAAACAATCTTCTCCCCTTAAATACTCAACTAAGACCATACAGCCACACACTTTTTTCCTCATCCAGCTTCTCTCACTAGAGCTCATACAGATCTGTCAGCTCTCCCTTGCACTAATACTGTTCTGAACCATAACAGATTTCTTGCTATCAAAGTAATATTTCCTTCTCACTAATTTTATTCATAAAAGCATGTGTCATTTTTACCAGTTAATTACCCTATGCAGCATACTCAGGGGTCTCCACATTTAGGAGAGTAGTTGCTTGTACATTTTTACTATCTAAAATCCTAATCTGAAAAGAACAGGTGGTTTAGCTTTTTTTTTCTTATCAGCTGTGTGACAAGTAGGAACTGATCACTCCCCTCTTTGGCTTCTCTCTATTACTATAGCTCTCCTCTCCCTCCTCTCACCATTTCTGCTCGAAATATTAATTATTGCACCAGATTATAATCCTCCCTGTCCTTAGGACAGTCATGAGTTTTGCTTTAAATTCCTCCTTTTTCATTTGCTACCCCTGCTTTTGGGGACATCCATTTCCAGTGTTTTCCAGTAACTGCTTCACACTGACAGCTTGCAGTTTTCTCTTGCCTCCTGTTTTTCATTCACACTGCACCTTCACATATTTTTCAAAACTGCAAATTATCCATCTGAAACTCAATCAACGCCAACTGCAGTTTCCTCGAGCACTTAGTTTTGCTGTCACTTGCCTGCATACCATGAGAATCCCCACAGAAGTCCTCAGTGACCTCAGTGACCTGGTTCACTTAAACTTGAAGATGAACCACATGTACCAAGGCAGAAGCACGCACACAGATTTCCTACATTTTGCATTCAGTTGGAAGAAGGTCATCCACGAATTACAAGAGAATTTTGTTTTTCCTGGAACAAACTATAATACGCATGCATGCGTTTATATGGGGGAAATGTACTGTATGTAAACATGATGATAAAAACAAATGAGCCACAGGACACAGCATTAGATTGTGCAGTTTCTATTAAAGAATATTTTGGTTTTGTAGGTTTTGCCGTAACTGTAAAACCATTCTTGTACTTATGCTTTCTCTAACATTCAGCAGCTATGAATTTGGAAGTTAAAAGTTTTCTAAAAGCTGTATCCAATTACAGTGCTGAATCATTTGAATAATAGACTGCTTGACATATTCCAAGATAAGTGGCTGCTACATTTCTTTGATATTAGGGTCATATACTGTACTTACCTATTTTTACTCCATGCTTTCTATTGCCTAGCAATAAATTAATTTCTCACTGTTAGTTTGGCAAGTGCCCTACAGTTATGTTCATTTTCTCTCACAATGAAGGAAGAAGTTTTCTGAAGTATTTTTAGAATTAGCCATCACAGAATAAATTCAAAATACTATTTGAAGTGGCAAATTCCCACATAAAATCTTAAAAGCCAGTTTTATATTTTTATTTTTTGACAATTACCCGGTGGTGCTGAACAACATGGGATGATAGTTATCTAACTACTTGCACACACCTAAGACTTTTAAAACCATATGGATATAATTTGAAAGAATGAGTTTAACCTTAGTATTTAATTTCTGTTTCTACCTGGTGCAGAAAACTCAGCAAAGGACCTCAAGTACGTCTGCAACTATTAATGACAATGAGAGCTGAGCTTAGATCTGAAAACCGGATTAAGACAAAATCATGTAATCACTATCCAGGCAGAAACTATTAGTTCTTACATGAACTGGGTTCTTCTACAGAGCAGAAAGAATGAAGAAATGTTCCAGTTTCTTTGCTGGTTACCAGACCTCAGCAATACTACGGAGGCATTTTGCACAGTCATCATACAGAACAACTTCTGTTCTTCAGCCTACCCCTTCTAGCCCTGTTTATCTCTCTAGCTCCGTTTGTAGTTGTCTTCATAAGAATGGGGAGAAGAGTTTCAAATGAACAGTGACAACCATGATGAAAGCATGAATATGGGAGTGGAATATATGTTACGTACTGTAGACAATGAAAGGAATAAAGACATTGGCAAGCAGGGGCACCTAAGCCTCTGGCATTACAGATTACTATCTCTAATTTATCCTCAAAGGTGATAACTTTGAAGTAAACCAAAGACACCAGAGTCATTCTTAAGCTAACCCAGAGCCAGGTAAACATATGACAGCTTGTGTTTTGAGCTGTCAAAGCCATAAAGGATGGCAAAGAGGCGACTGTGTTGTGCAATCAAAGAGTAACACTGCAGCCAGCTGTTGTTAAACGCAGGCTTGCCACTGAACACTGTATACTGCTCTACAAAATAACACAGAAGAGAATTTCTGGTATTCTCAGACTGTGTGATACATCGATGACTATACACCACTTGTAGTGACTGCATAACCATGGATTGTTACTGGCCTGCCTGAAATTTACATTACATGCCAATTCTCTTAGATAAGGCTAATATCCAACAAATTAACTGAGTCTGCCATTTCAACACCAAATCTTGAGGCTTGTAAACATGAAACAATCATAAGCAAAGGTCTTCTATTTCTTGAGTCAAATCACTCATGTAGCTCCTTTACTTAACAAATGTTTGATGTTGCAAACTACTGTTTCCTGTGGCAGCACAAAATAGGTTACCACCGACTATTAAAGTTGCAGCACAGGTTCTAGATACCAACATCACTAGAAACAAGGGTAGGTTAAAAAAATGCCTGTTTCTCTGGTATTTTGTCTGGTCACTTCCATCCATTTTCACAAGGATATGTACCCTATGTTATATCACTGCAACTTCCATTTAAATTGCAAATATAAATTGGACACAGACAAAACACTAAAAAGAACCCAAGTGTAAGAGAACAAACTACTATCCTTTCCCACAATAAAGAACACTCTGTACCTCCATGAGTTTGCTAACCTTAATTACACCTATAGTTTTGAGATTCCCTAATGGAAAGTGCTACAAAGCACTAACAGAATGAATCATGACATATACTGATACACCACTGATTGTAAATCCATATCCTTTTTATTTGCACCCAGGGGCTATGTTTCATATATTTATGAAAAATTACTTCCAAGTAGCAAAATGTCATGATTGGAAGCATGTATGGTAAACAAACAGACTGAGTATCAGCAAGTATGTGATATTCTTGTAGTTTATTTTTGAAAGTGCAGCAAATCAATTATTTGAAAGAACTCTAGTTTGGATACTTTATTTCTGAATTAAAGTTTCCCTGAGGCGAAGAAAAGGACAATTTGAAAGAGAAGGTTAAAAGTCCTTGAAGGCAACCCTGTCAGACATGCAACATTCATACTTTTCTCCACATTTCAGAATGAAATTACAGACCAAAAAATGCTACCAGACTTGCATGTAAATCGTAACTTCATTTAAGATTTTTATTGGTGAAAGAACTTTAAAAAAAACACCTTAATGATGGCCTCAAAACAAGTGAAATGCTTAAACTGAAATGCACCCTCCCTTTTTAAAGGCTACTTACATCAATGACTGATGAACTCGACAGACTTAATCCCTCTAGGTCTGCTGCTAAACTTGGGGATAGAACAGCTGCTGTAGGAACTGCCACAGGAGTTGTTACAGGACAGACTAGAATCAAAAGGGCAAGATACTTAAATTGAAAAACAGTTTAAGATACTGAGAAAGACAATGATTTTTTTTCACGGCACAAAAAAGGTTTTATGTCCTCATCTACATGTTATATTCTTGTATATATGTTTCTAAATATAAGATTACCTCTTCAGACACATAGCCCCAATACTCAGAACAAGCAATGAAAATACAACTCTGCAAGTACAGACCATGTGATTTACTCTAAAAGTATTTTCTCCTCCTTTCTCATTTTTCCTCTGTTTTATCCTTCAGTTTGATACATACTGAATATGCTACATATATGTAGCACTTTTTAATTTACAGGCTACATGCAATGTACATGTTAATATAAATTCTGATGTGCTACACCTATAGAAGTAAACTTTCAGAAGGGTACTACAAGCTTAGCAAAGACAAGCGCCAGCTCTCTCTTACCCTTACAAGAGTACCATTGCACACTGTTCTTCAGAAATGTGATTTTTAGCATCTTAACATAATAGCATAATTGGCTCACAGATTGCACAAGTGTTGTACAAATAACATCCATTATTACCTGAGAAAATAAGCCCACTTTAATAGAAAACAAGTCCAGACACATACAAATTCTCAAAGTAAATGTTTTATATGGTGGTAAATCCCAAATTTCAAAACAGTTTCTCAGTTATAAAACAAAATCTTGTAATAACTGTGCTTAAAAATAACTTGACAGTCTAAACATTTGTTTTGTCAGGAAACTGGTACAAAAAATTAACAGAATCAATGTTTCAGACAATTAAATTCATTGAATTAACTGAACAGAATTTACGCCTTGGGGAAAATGAGCCTTTAATCAAGATACTTACAATCATCTAAATCTAAGAGAAACATGTCTTGGTTTTTCGGAGTCTTTCTATCTTGTACTGATTTCTCTCCTTTCTGTCAAAACAGAAAAATATTTCATTTTTCATGGTATCAGCAAAAGAAAAGCATTTAATATTTTTATAATGCAAGTGCATTTATTTTACTACTTTCATGAAGCAAAATGTATCCATTTTCAGAGCTTGGCATCCAGAGAATTCACCTACTTAGAAAGATTTGTTTATATAGTTATACTGAACCAAAATTCCACAACTGAATTTCTGTAGCCCCTGTATTCATTTAATATTAATCACTGTTGCTACATAGAAAACACTTGGATACTTCTGTTGAGACCATTTAAAAAAAAAAAAAAAAAGCTGCTATCTCTTTGAGACAAAAGATTTGGTAGTAACATTTCTGTTTTCATATGAAAAACAGGTCAAAATTGATTCAATAAGAAATACAGTGTTATTTGCACTTATCTAGGAGCATGGAATTCTGTCCAATTATCTACTGGGATTTTTTTAACAGAAAGTTAATTTTTATCAACAAAAAAGTTTCAGTTTTTAGCCTTGAGATGAGTTCTAATAATAAGAATTGGCTGTACTTTAAGTAAAGACTAGAGAACCAACAATCCCAGTATCCTGACAGAGTATTTCAACAAAATTTGCTGCAATACCTAAATAAAAAGTTCTGCGCTAATCTCGTCAATGTTGGCCATACCTACCGTGTATGTCTAGAATTCAGCGTGTTACAGCTCAGTACAGACTGCCAAGAGGGTGTTTTAGGGTAAAGTACTGATTTTCAGATGTAGCCAGAACCTTTGTGTATCAAAGAGCTTTGACATCCTGCTGTTCCTACCCACGCTAATGCACATTTCATTTGTGTCAGCTGAAGAATTTCTTCTACCACCATCCTCTCTGGCTCACATAACAAGCAGAAGGCTCTGACATTTTTTTATATGTTTATATGTTTTTAAATGTTAACTGCCTTCAGACTTTAAGACATTGCTCACTCCCCAAGTTATTGTAAGTAATTTAAATGTAGTCTTTCCAGGAGTCACACTTTCTAGTTTACGTGTTTCCTTCTAAACAGTACATGACAACCAAATACATATACAAATATGATTATTTTACCACTTCTAATAAAGTATCAGGTCTAAATAAATCAGTAGATCTCTCTATGCCCATCTAGGCCTTCATTTCTTGACCATTTCAGACACTCAGGATACAAATTTCTAGAAGAGCTCGGAGTCAACGCAACAGCTAGAACCACTTTAACTGGCACCACATAATAAAATGACACTTCTTTTCTCAAGGTGCACCCATTCCCTTTCTTCCAGTCTCTCAGCTTCACAGTCAGTTGCAAACAAATGATAATACTGAATTTATTTTTTTTTTTTTAATTTTGCAAGAAATTGTATGGTTCCCTCCAAAGAACATGAAAGAAAATAGCCAATGTTCTTGCTGTTTGAAGCCATTGATGTTAGCGACTACCAGGTTTGATCTTAGGCATGACGACACCACCTATCATGTTCTTCGTCTAAATACCATGGCTCAAACAAACACTGGTCACTTACATGACCCCTACAGATATGCTTCAGGTATTCTGGGAGAAGAATCATCTTGTGCATGGAAAAGAACAGGAGCCACTGTCTTAAAAGTTATTTTAACATCACCATACTTTGATGGTCCTTATCACTATGGTATTTTGAATGTTCTACAACTGCTGATTAATCTGAAACCTAAAACTCCTTTGGACAAAGGAAGTATTATGAAATAGCTTTAAAATGATGCTGAAGTTATACAGTTTCTTATATGTTTTGTCCAGAATTAGTGAGGCACTCTTGCAAAACCAACTTTCTTGAATTCCATTCTGCTCACAACTACCAGGCTTTTCTTTTGAGATGTGTTTATTAACAACTCACTTAGCTTGTTTTGGCTACTTCTATTTTTAATCTGTGAAATAAGGACAAATAGTGTACTTCATAAGCTACAAGTTCTACTTAAATTACTCATGTCAGAGACACAATTTTGTCACAATTTTGTGACAATCGTTCTCATTAATTCCGAGCCACGTTATAGCATCATTTGGTGAATATTTAGCCCTGAATCTTGGGTTTAGCTGTTATTTCCAGCACTTTTACTACATCACAACTTTTTCCCTAAACTAGAAAATCTTCGGAAACCAAAACAGATTAAAGGAGAATTCAGTTAAACAAAAGGCAAATATATAAAAAAATATCCGCAATTTCTGAACTCTTTCGCCCTCTGCCCCCATTTATCCATAATATACAGTTCTACCTCCAACCATTGAAGTTCAAAGCTACAGCTTTATATTTGCTAAATATTTCCACAGAGATGGGATGTCTCCATCTCCTTGTATTATGCAGCCAATTAAAAGTGTCAAAAAATGGCTCAATCCACACAAGAGCCATGCAAGGATAAGAATTTAATATGCTTCAGTACAAGTTTCTAGAAAATTTTGGGTCACTGCAAAAGAATTTGTTTACTGAAGACAACTATGATAGGCATTCAAAGTCATAAATAATACCAAAAGTACACTTCAGTCTGCTTTTTCTGTAACAAGTACATAAAATACACATGATGATGTGTACTTATATAACGTGAAATCCATCCCTGCACTGATATTACTTTGAATCTACCACATTAAAAATATTTAAAAATGGGAAAAAGTCCTTCAAGAGAATTTACTTCTTATGCTTCCAAATAAAATGGTCCTAAAATAAGGCACAAGTAAAAAAATTACTGAATCAATGTATGGCAAGGAAAACTTTCAAATGATACACTTATCAGAAGACTGTATTTAAGTGTATCAGTTAACAATAAAGAACAAGCAAACAAACAATTCCACCTAACAGCAGGTAAAAAATGCACAAACCTGACCCTACCATGTGGAAAATGTAAAATCAAGAACTAATTAAATCAAGATAAAGCTAATGTTTCAGTGTGATCGTGTCTTACTTACAACTACAACTGAGTGTCCAAGCTTAAGAAAATACTGGGCTACTCATATATGTGTTTGGGCGCTATATATACACAAAAACATGCAAATATTTTCATGCTTAAATGTTTTTCTACATATGGGCATGGACATTAATTGTGTGTAATTCTGTAGAAAGCACCAAAGAAATGTATTTATGTGGGTCCTGCCTAATACAAACATGATTATTTTTATTTTGTTTTTTCCAATAAAAGAAAATTGATTGGCTATCTATGACCAATAAATAGCCAATGACTGCAAATATTTTGATTGAGTAAAAAAAGCTTTGCATTTGAAATCAAGACAATAAAAAGGTTCTGATGTGTCTGACATTTCTCTGTAACACAATTTTTCTTCTTTTTTTTTCTTAAAACTAAGCCTACAATATAACCCAAACAGTTTTCTACCAAGAAAGCCCACTATGGGAAAAGCAGAATATTAAACAAAGAAGTTAAGGTATATTCCATCAAACATTTCTCCATTTGCAATTCATCTTGGTAATAGAGATAGAACCTGGTAAATGCATATAGGACTTGAAGCAGGAGATTTCTCTTGCTCAATGCATAATTCATGTGCTCCGCCTGCAAAGTGTGTAAAATGAGAATTTCACACCGCAGCATGAGCCATGGAGCTGCAGAGAAAAGGCAGATGAAATCATATTCTGCTGTGCGAATTTTATTTCTTATCCTCCCAATATTTATACAAAACCATCACTGACAATCCAAATGCATTGACAGATCACCCACTGTTTCCATTGTGTTAGCACTTGAAAGGAGATCAGGCAGAAAGATAGACAATTTGTTTTTGTATATTTTTTAAATAGTGGATCAGGTTTTTAACAGCTGAGTGACTGTATTATACTTGTAGAAGGAGGTCAACAGTAGCTGATTTTAAAATCCCACTGTAGAGACACCTACTTATACATGCATCATCCTCAAATCTGCATTTTGGCTCTACAGTATTTATGCTTACAGTATAAAATGTATCGGAACACCTCAAACTATCCATATCTCAAAATTATATAAAAGACTGCAGTACAAGAGAATGACTTTTCTATTCACTGCAGCTCAATTACAGTGAACACAACAGCTTTTTCAAAACAATTTGTCAGGAGAGAAAATACTAAACCATTAATAATATATTCAGGGAAAGAATCTGAATTTTTTGTAGTGTATTTTAATGCCAGTAAGTGCATGGATATATGTAGAAATTAAGCTCCATTGTGAATGTAATAAAACCTTTTTTATTATGAAAATTTTGCAGAACATGGCAATGGCACCCAACACAATATATATCGAATGGTAAACATCAGCCAGAACATCAGCGATGTAACATAGTTCATAATGTGTGGCAAAATGAGAAACCATAAAAATAGAGCTCACTAACCACAACTTCTTTTATTAATATGTATTTCAGAAAATCGTTTTCAGTTTTACTGAAAAGGAAATCCTAATGAATAATCTCCCCATATAGACTGACCAAATTAAGAACACACGACAGCAGAAAAACATAAGGAATGTCTTTTCTGATGACAAACTATCAGAATAAAGCATGCACTTCTGAGAGCCTGGCAGGAACCATCTGTTTCTTGGGCGGTCTGAAAAATAAGTCAGGACGGAAACAGAAAAATATATATGTATGGTTCTTTTAAAATGTACCTTACACACAAGGGGTCTATATATAAGACTTCAATCTTCTTTAACGTTTGTTAAAAATTGTTTTTTCTTTCCAGCTTGGAAGGTGTTATCTAGGTTACCATCGGTCACCTTCATCTATCATTATAGGGCTCAAAACCAGTTTCTCTCATAAAAACCTATTAAGCTAGTTAGTGTAGCAATCACCTTTAATAAAAAAATACTTGTGATTCTCTTCCCCCACCTCCTTATCTAATTACATGTCTAAAAATAAACAAGTAGTAGAAACACCCGAATGGAGGCATTGAACATGGTTTAAGTGGAAACTACCTTCAAGGTTCCAGGGATTAACATCATCTACTGCAAATAGTCCTCCCTTTTTCAGGACATTAAATTAACTACCTCTGTTCCTTTACATATGACCATTGCTGTTTACAATTCATCAGCCATAGTTTGTTGCCCTTATATTAAATGCGCCAATTTCTAAATGAAAAAGCATTTAAGGAACATCTAGTTTCTGCACAGTGAGCTCAGTGCTGTCTCTTCTTTCCAGTAATCTCCTTGCTACTTTTCTTGCCACCATGCACATAAACCCACTGCTATCTGTTTTAATGTCTTTTGTGATGTTTGAAAGCTTTGCAATTTTTCCCCTCTATCCTTTGACTCTACTCTTATCAACTCTTCTGTCAACTGTTTAAAAAAACTTCTTGTTCCTAACACATTTCCTTTTAGGTGCTTCTTAATCAAGTAAGACTCCAGAACTACTGCAATATTCTTTCTCCTCTCTTGAAATCCAAGACCTTGACAACTTTTCATTGACTTCAACAATTCAATCTCAAGCCTCTTGGACATTCCAGCTCTCATATTCAGTGTATTTGACTTCACACATTCTGCTGTTTTAAAATACAAAAAGCTTCTTTATGCTAGTAGTTCTCACATATCCTGTGAAAGAACCAAATAGTTTAGAAAACTGTAGTGAAAGAAAATATCAGCACAGTGTCAATATCCTGAGAAAACTGGAAAACGCAGCAGAGAGAAGATAGTATAGTTTGAACATAGCTTTGCACTGCCTGCTCAGAACCAAGCGGAGTACGTATTACTTTCTGGTGAAAAAGTACCATGCTGATTTGAGAAGCTGCAAACTGTTACAATTAATTCATGTCCTATCTAGTATCAAAGCAGTTTATTCTGAGAGGATTTAAGTTGTATTTTTTGTGCTACCAATTTTTGGCAAGATCCAGTTTGGCTGCTCTAGAAGAAAAAACCTTTGACACAGGTGTATTATCCAACGTGTTATCTGGACAGGAAACAATGATCAAACCATGGAAACACATCTCTGTTTCTCAAGCAATACAGCCTCACTTCATCTTTTGTTCTACTTGGTTGAAGACGGGAACAGATTAAAAGTTAATGTCACAACTTAAGGAGTTCTTAGGCAGGCCTACGAAGTTACAAAGCAAAGATCATGAACAATATGAGTTAAAGGAATTAATTAAAGTAAGTACACATCTCAACAGCTTAATCAAGTAACAGCCTTCTCTCCTAACTGGTCAAAACACACCTATCCACCAGCTTCAAAAATTGCCAGAAATGCAACAAAGGATGTCTGTTTTGACTATTCTGCCATCTATATAGGAGTCCTAACCGAAAGGGCTTAGCTTGATTTAAAATGCATTAGTTTTACTTGATTTTCAATATCACGTATTGGTATTAAAATGGAAACTTCTACGCTACAATTCTACCCTTCAACACTTTTTTTGTAAAAATAGGGAAAGAAATGCACAGGAAGTACTTGATAACAGAAGAGTAAGTGTCATAAATTCATTTATTCTTCTTCCTGAACAGATTTTGCAAAATGTTCCTCGTTTATTTATTTTTAAATGAAAGGCAGGTGGTTAAACAGTAACCGATTCATGCTAATAGCATGTATAGTTAGTCCTATAATGCTAGTTTGAGTATAGTGAACTTTTTTAAGCTCTTTTTCTTCAATAAGGTAAGCAATTAAGTCTTAACTGGCACATGAATGGCTCTGTTGCACATTTGCATCTTCACATATTTTGAAACTAATAAAAAATCATGTATTCTAAAGCTTGCTATTTCATACCTGTTTTAAGAAAGCTAACTGAATTTGCAGTAACAGAACTCTTCATATCAAGCACAGACAGCACGTAAAATTTGATTGCTCATTAGGAATATTAATGCTACTAATCTATACATACATCTGAGTTATAGAATCATTAACTGCACTATTCTCAATTTTAACAGAAAAAACTAAGGTAAGAGTTCTATTAGAACATCTTCAAACAGTTAAGAAACAACGTACTAACATCTGGTTCTTGGTTTTCTTTCCTCTCATACCCAGGCACTATAGCTATACTTTAAGATTCCATTTTAAAAAAATAACCATCAACATCCATGTATTATGTTTCACCAGTTCAACAATAACCTAAAAATTAAATTAAAAAACAATCAATTTTATTTTAAAAGATTAATGGATTATTGGAAAAAAAATATTAGGTTCTGTGTATAAAAAATAATTAGATTCTATTCTTCTTCATCTATACGGAGTAAAAATAATATAAAACTATAAACTGACATAGGGTTTTTTGTTACAAAAATGCTCTTGCTTAAGCTACAAAACAACCTTTGGACCGGTCTCTCGATGAAAAGTAAAATTTTTTTTTCATATAAACTTTTTTTTTCATAAATTCTGGATCCTTTTAGGTATTCATAAAACTACTACTTTTTCATTCTGACAGAAAGAAACATGGCTGGATGGTTAGCTACACATTTTCATATTTTATAGAGGTTTCAAAAAAACATACTTTACCTTACTAATCTTACTAGAGGTGGCATTTCTAGGTTTTCCAGACTCAGAGTCACTTTTAGAGTCAGATTCTGACTTGGAGCCTGAAGAACTTTCTTCTGATGAAGTGTCCTCTGTATCAGAGGAACTGGATGTGCTTCTCTTTCTGGAAATTCCCTCTGCTTTCTTTTTAACATCCTCTGAATCACTATTTAAAAAAAATTGTTAATAGACATGTAAAACCACCAAAGGAATCTGCTTAGGCAAAATCCTAGAACAGCATTTCAAAGTTTTATTAAATGAAAACTCAGCTATGAATGAAGTAGTTTATTTACGGCTGCAAAAAACTGTTCTATTATACTACACAGTACACTGTCACATGCAGTCTAAACCAGCGAAACAGCCAAACAAAATGTGAACATATGAAATATTAAAAACATTATTTGTATGCATCAAGCTTGTGACATTACAAAAAGAAGTGTAGCCACTCTTTTAAATAAACGTGTTTTCTTAGTATTCCACCTATGATGAACAGAATGTTGGTGTAGCATCTTTTCGTACAGTAATGCTGTTTAAAAAAAATCAGGGAATTTAGTTTATTCCTTTGCTAATTCTTCTAAACAAAACTGCACCACCTAGAAATAAGATCTATTATGTCTACAAACAGCTCAACCCATTAAAGTGTTTATACACAAGAGCTGTTATATTCCTACACCTTTGGTCACACTGAATGCCTTACAGCTTCAGACACAGTGTTCTTCACACACTGAAGTTCCGTTCACCCTACCAATACTGGATTATATTGGTCTCTGTTAACAGCTACTGAATATTATCTGCCTTGATCACATCTAATAATACTTTAAATAGCAATTAGTAGATTACCCTTTTGTCTCAGGGGGAGTTACTACCACAGGAAATGAAAATTGTTTTCTAATAGTTATCATGGAGCAGAAAAATTAATATGGCATATAGAAAAAAACCCCTCTGTTCCTGGATATGCAAACAACCATTTTGTACTTCTAAATCAGGTGTTTCATACACTACCTGATTCAGCTCCCTTCCCAAGACAATAAATTGGTTATTGAAGTGCTTGAAGGGTAACAAGGTCAACAATAATTAAACAAATCCAGACCACTCAACTATTAAGAGTCCCTTTGGACTCATATTAAATTGTTGCACAATTTTTCTTCTCTTTAGGAGCAGTACAAAAGAATGTACTATGCTGCATCACTGCTTGAGATTGCAATGTTCTTAGATGAAAAAAATACAGAGAAGGAGAAATGAAAATCTAACATGACTGAGATCAAAACAGTTAGTCTTCTTCCTCTCAAGAACTTCCTATGACTGAATTGCCTAAATAAAATTTAATTAAAAAAAAATTAAAATAAATAACATTTAGGCCATGCCTACCCATGTAACTGAACCTAGAACTACCTCCTCAAATTTTAGTCAAAAGCATAAAGCAGTAAATTTGAAGCTTGCAAAGCTAAAAATGGAACAGTAGTACAGTTCAGAAAACAGTGTAATGTAGCATAACTGATTGTTAAAATCACAGTGAAAAATAGGTACTGAAAAGTATGTTTCAATATGACAACATTTAAAAACTCGTTTGAGGTCAATGACTTAAACAAAAATTTACTACCATATACTGTTCTAAGTTTCTTCATGACAACAGAATTATCTGTATTTCATTCACTACCATTCAACAGTAGCTGTAGTTGCATTAACAAATAAGTTGCTGTGAACCCATTATATAAATGAAGTTGTTTTTCAATAATTTATCTTTAGTTTAGCTTTAAAACTGGATTTGAAGATTAAAAATGGTACTTCACTGCACATCAGCCAGTTTTGATGGGTAATAATTGTTTATCTTGCTGCTTAAAATTTCAGATGTTATTCTAATGAAAAGAATTTACTGGTAACTAGCTTTTTAACTTTGTGATGATGAAAAGCTTGTATTAA
>NC_053488.1:6705284-6855136 GCF_015227805.2 Hirundo rustica
CCTTTGCCTGTAAATAAATTTCAATTTAAGTTTACTTTTGCAACTAGCAACACAAAAATATACACACAATACATTGAATAAAAACATTCAGAGTAGTGGTATTAAGCTGTTGCTAAATAAATCATCTAAGCAAGTCAAGAGAAGCTATTAAACTTCTCTTACTTTACACAATTAGGAGAACTAGAAGTTTGGTACATACATATAAAAGGTGAGAGATGTCTACTAGGTAGTCCAGAAAGAGATTTAGTAAGGTAGATTAAAAGCATCAGTAATAACAAATAAATTTTTATGCCAAAAGAACCTGAAGTCTGAGAGTTTTATGTCTAGATCCAGCTGACTATGACTAGAATGAAAGTTAAATAGGGCTAGTCACCACCTTTATCATCCCAAGATTTAAGCAGAAAACAGATGTGGACACTCTAGGTAGCTACAGACGAATTATATTTCACTTCCATTGCAATTCTCCAAATAAAAGTAATTTTTTACCACCAAGAGAATGCCAAAATGAGGTAGCATTTCCCACAGACTTTTTTTCTTTCCATATACCTCTATGCTACTAGAGAAGCAGCGTTAAAATTCAGGACAGGAGCAAAAAACAAACTGGCAGACAACTCCATCCACAGTGTGATACAGGTCTGCCTCACTGACTGATCTCATCTGGAATAAGACTTAAGTTTTGAAATAGGCTCTAACAATGACCTGCAAGGCTAAACAACTCTAGAGACACACTGGCTTCCTCTTAAACACCAAAAGCTGCTAAGGCTTAAAAAGGCAGTATTATTTTGGATATAAATGACAATTTGCATGTGGATTGCAGCTTAACTCAGCTTTACTCACATAAGCTATGTAGGTAGGCACACGCAGTATTAGGGAAACTACAAAACTAATGGAAGTGAGATACCCTCCAAAGAAAATACTTGCAAAACCGCCCAGCATAGCTGAAGGATTTTCCTGTTTGCTCTGAGATTTAAATAGTTGGAGGTGGATTTTCTTTTTCATTTATAATCCTCTGTTTGAGCTGATTATGTAGAATTCTTCCCATAAAAGCTTTCAGAAGTTTGTGCACTAATATCACTTTCCCTGAAGTGTGTATAAGAAGGCAGGCACATTACAGTAGTAAGGAGAAATGCTTGTTCTACCAGATTGCTGTCCACCAGCTTCTCTAAGTTTTTTGAGTTTTCTTGTTCTTTCTGTGTGTAACAACGCACATGATTTATGGAGGAAGCTGGCTCATTACTAGGACTGCATGCTTTTCTGTCTGTATCTGTTACAATACCATGCCTCCAGGAGCACCATCAGCACTCTATATACCAAAACATTTACATTTCAAAGCTACTGTTCAACAGCTTTCACTGGCATTCCAGTAGGACTCCGGTACCTAACATAAATCACAACTCTGGTACTAAAACACAACTTTGTCTCAGAGTTTACACTACAGTAAAAAACTATTGCTAGTAGATGATGAGCCCGATGTGTCAACACATGACTAGCGCACTAATAGATGACATTTTCCTATCATAAACTTTCCTAATCCTCTCCAGATTACCTGAAATGTAAACCCTTATCTCTTTCAAACTTGACACTTCAAAACATACAAAATCTCATTCCCTGCAGCTGCTTTTCTGCTTCTTGTTGTTTGCATTACCTTTTTCCTTTCCTTTTTCTTTTTTTCTTTTTTTTTTCTTTTTTTTTTTTTTTTTTTTTTTTTTTCTGTTTAGCCTTGGATTTTTCACAAACCAACCTCTCCATTTCTGACTTTGGCAGCCCAGCTACACTCAGTTAACATACTGTAGCAGAGAAGAGATAGAAGATACGAAATGAGAAGAGAGATGGAGGTGGAAAAAGCCCTCTTACTCCACAAATGAAGCAGAAGTGGCCTACAGTTTATCCGCTTCTGTCATTGAAAAGATCTAGCATTAAGAAAGTTTCCAGTCAATTTCTAAGATAAAATAAGCAACAGGGACATTCCCATGCATCAGTGGCTTTCCACACAGCCCACAGACGGTATTTAAATACTTGTGGTTTTTGACTAATACTGTGCACCGACGAGTGCCTCCAGCAAATTAGTCTGGGTACCGCTGACGTACCGATTCGGCCACATCGACATTTCGGACGGAGGGGTCAGGTGCCACCTCTGGCCACTCGGACAGCTCCAGGTACCCAGTGGCTCGGCTGTTCAGTGTGTGAGACAAGGTGCCAAGCTGGAAATGATCCCGATCTATTAAAAAAAGCGGGGGGAGGGAAGAAATACACAAACACTGTGAGCTCTACCACAAGGAGCAATCTTAATCAGGGCTAAAGGTAATTGCCATTGTATTACCTCAAATGTCATGGAATAAATATAAACTAGGAAGCTCTTCATAGGTCAAAAAACTGATTTCAGTCCATAGATTACAATAATCTCCCCCATAATGGTCAATAAAAAAGCTAATCAGTCAGTGTGTTTAGAGGTGTTGCTCTGAAATGTAGCTTCTCTAAAAATTACTTTACTGTGAATATTAAGAATGACAGCACAGTTAAACAATCCATATACATGTCTTGGCACAAACACATCCAGAATTTTAATAGTTTTTCTTCAAAATGGAGCTCCTTTTAAAGCTTCAAAACTAGACCTAAGTAAGTATGAAAATTAAAATGCTAATTGTCACAATAACAGAACATTTTTAATTTAGATAGCCTGACAACCTTTTAATTTGAGAAGACAGACAATGGATCTTACTTGTAAAACAACAGGCAAAATGCAGAGGGAAAATAATGATTTTGGAGAAAAAAAAATCTACAGACATTAAATTTATTTCAGATTCACATAACATTTACAATACTCACATTAACAATCTTCTAATAAAGTCCAGATAAAATCCTAGAGCAATTTTCCTAAATTGAAGAATAGTTTTCCTCAAAAGACATGCCTTCTGTTATTTAAATAAAATTTAAAATCCACATGAATAGAAATGGATCGGTTTGCCAGGGCTCATCATTAGAGAAATGCACCGTGCACCTTGCTTGCTGAAAAGCAAGTAAGCAGACTGAGCATCCTTGCATATTAATCTTTTCTATTCGCTAAATGACAAAATTTGTGAGAGTATTTTGAAATAGAATAAGCTGCCACATTCCTTTACACAATGAACATTTACCAAATGATTTTGGCAGTTATACCTTTAAAAGGAGACTCAAGCAATGGGGCAGGTTTCTGTGCCAGAAATATTTTTTTGGCATATTTGCTTAAAGCTCCACTCTTCTCATTCGGAACAATAAGCTGCCTAATAAATCTTGTACGGTCTCTGATGTCGTAGCTTTGATCATACTTGCCGAGATTTAATACATACTGGGTAAGCAATTTTGTCTGTGGAAAAAAACAGGACAAGAACAGAATACAAGTTATTTATGATTATTGATAACTCTGGATAAACATATTTAAAGAGGTAATAAAAATGAATGGTTATGTCAAACAAATGTTGCTCCACAGGGAATATGCATTTCTAAAGCTGCAAATGGAATTCTGCAGCCAAAGCACATGTCCTCTTCTGTATTGGGGAGGTGAATGCTGAGTACTGAGAAGCAGCCATGTGCTAGATTATTAAACTGCTGAAGTGGAAAGAAAGGCATCATTAAAAAAATAATCATATATGGCAAACCCGCTGAAGGGTCTACGTGAGGATAATGAATGTGGAAATACAACTAAAAACATGGCACTCAAAACTTAATCGGAAAAATATGCAGGACATCAAAACATCAGAGGGTATTAGGGGGCTGGCAAACTGCTTCTGCTGAGGTGTGTTTTATGAAGAGATACTGTCCCTGGCATAAGCAGTGTCTGCACTCTGACTGCACTCAGTTACTTTATCCTGAATTATGACCCATTAAAGCAGACACATGAATCACTGAACTGGATTACTGCAAATTATTTGCAGTGCATTTAGCTGTTACTTTTTCATAAAAGCAAGCTGCTGATGCCCTCTAAAAACCAGGATAAAAGACTTCTTCCATTTTTTTCTTGAAGCTTAAAGCCTTCAGTAATATCGGTCATTTATTTATTTATGTAAGAGAGCAACTTATACTATCACAGGTTTTTACAGCATAATAACAGCTTCCTAAGTTGATGTTTGAGAATATTAACACATCTTAAATAATTTTAATAATTCAGATAATTTTTAACTTAAGAAAATAATATAAGAAAGGAACGATACACAGAAAATAGAAATAATGTAGTGTAACCAGAACAACAGGGCTGAATAGACTGGAATCTACTAGATATATTTGAAACAAGTATGCCACTTCCTCTATATACAACCAAACAGGAAAAAGAGCAGAAAGCCACTTACCATCTTAAGGAAGTAAATTTTGGTACTTCAATTCATAATGGATGTATAACACAGGTTAAAAATATATAATCACTGACAGATTAATCTGCTTTATACAAAGAAACAACCTGGCATATATATATATTGTTTATCATGCAATTGCTATGACAATAACACAGTTTCAGTCACATGAGCAGAAAAATATGTCAAAAAAATCAGTCAATATTTGTATGCACCATTTGCTAAAAAAAAGTTCAGATTAATAATTTCCTTGAGGATGCAAGTTTAAGGTTTTTTTTCTGGAGATATAAAAATGCTTTTTCAGAATACTGATTAACTCCTGTAAGAGAGATACACAGCAAACAAAAAATGGTTCTGATTTAAACCCCATCAATGCAATATATGCAAGCATTTCAAAAATAACCTATGGTATCAAAGATTGGAATAAATAAATCATTATACATCAGAATAATATAACAGCATAGCTTAAAAAAACCTGTCAATGAAATATTTTTTGTTTCTTTTTTCTCTCTAATACTCAAGAATGGCTCTGTGAAAAGATACTTTTTTCCTTGAGGTGCTGTCTTAGCTCTGGGAAAGGCCAAACTTTCCCATATGTATTTCACAGTTTATTGGCAGCTAATTCTGTATGAGGGTATAAAATTTTAAACAACTGCATCAGACTGAGCCTGCATAATCTGCACTCATGCAGGACTTAGGCTGTTCAATCTAAATGGAATTGGAAGGGAGGGTTCCCAGGTAGCATGAATTAAACTAAATGAGGGATACTTCTGCAGCCTTTGCCATCCCTTCTCCACTGCAAAACAAGACAAGACTCCTTGCTGTCATGGCAGGAAGCTCGGGAGAATGGATCATAAAACACAATGATCTTAACTTGTGAATTGCTGTTGGGATGGGAAGAGTTGAAGGCCTTGTCATAGTGGACATTTTTTCAGTAAGTGTTGACGGAATTACATAAAGACAAATTAAATAGCTGAAGAGTTGATAGTGAAAGACTGCCCTTCCTTTAATGGGATCATTTTCCTTTTCCTCCTCACTGTTCTGTCCTCTAAAATATCATTTTCATATACTGATAAATACAGATAAATACACATCAAACATATGCAAGAATGTTCTGTGTCTGCAAGACGTCTCTGCAATGATCATATATACTATAGTTTTCATGGAGACGGCAGTGAAATGTAATTTTTAAAATTTTTCTAATGGTAAAGCAATCAAACAAGCAGAAGACCTTTTCTACATGGAGGTAGCTAATAGAAACAACTATTTTTAATTAAAAACAAAAAATAAACTAATGAATGGATGTAAATTTTTTCAATAAAGGAGTTTTCAAAAGAAGCTGAAAATCATTTCAGCAAGAACAGTGATCTGGAGAAACATGACAGATTCTGCATACCATGACTGCTTCACAGAATAGTGACAAACTATTCTGATCTGTGATTTAATACATTTATTATCATATGTCAATATTTCCTGATATCCTGACATGCACATTATATAGGCATAATATAATTTCTTTTATCCCCATATGGCTGAACCCATTATTATTTTTTGTACACTTTGTTTTGGCTAGAAGGGTTAGGTTTAAGTATTTCTAGAATTCAATCATTCTCCAGGAATGTTTCTGGAATTTTCTAGTGACAATAGTTCTGCTGAAGGATTTAATGCCTGTCCTATAAGAGCAGCAATTAATTTTTTGGTACAACCTCACCTGAAAATTTTAAGATACAGGTTTTACCAACAGATGAGGCTCTACAATGAGAAAGAAACAGTTATCTATCCACTCCTAGTTATCATTAGCTTTCAGTAACTTGATTGTTTAGACATACAAGATAAGGCTAAATGTGCTAAACCACGACTGACATATCTATTTACACTCTACAACTATTTGGGACTTTTTCTGGTGGGAGTCCTACTATATTAAATAACAGAAACCCATCAAAATCTCTTCATTCTTTCTGCTATATGCAAGAAACATCTTAGGCAACCATATGACATATTTCTCTTATATGAGCTCCATTTAGACAGCTATCTAGCACACGCAAGGTTTTATGACCCTAAGTGTTGAAAAAACAAAGCAAGTTTACCAAATAATACAGACAACCAGACGAAAGCCTTATCCTGACATAACTGAACCTGAAACTTCCTAAAATTATAAACAGCCTTTGAAAGCTCATGAGGTGATCTCAGGATTTAAAATATACTTTAAATTTTTTTAAGAAATCCTGAATGTATAAAAATCATTCCTGTGAATTTGCTTCACTAAGTGTTTCACCATATACTTAAGGAAACTACAAGCAAATAAAATTATATATTTAGACAAAGAGAATAAAATAAGCAAGTTTTATTTCCTCCAGAACTTTGTGGTTTTCTCCAAACAAGACTTAACAGATGAGTTCAACCTGCCTTTCCCTCACCTGGTGAAAAAGATCTTTTCATCTATTTGGTCAGCACTGAGTGTCTCTTTGTCATACTACCATCACTTTTCAATAAAGTAAAATCTTATCTTTGAGAGTTTCACAACTGTATTAACTTTGGATGAAACTGATAAATTATTCATAAAATTACTGCATCATGGGATATGATATGGAGACAGAAAACGTGGGATTGAGGAGAGGTGGACAGACTGACAACTGGGCAATCAAGTCTATAAGATCTGACATCAAATTTTAAAAATTCAGTTGGAAAATGGCTGGACTTCTTAGGAACTGAAGTAATTCCAGGAAGTAATTTTGATACTGAGTGAGTAAAGAATAGTTACTCCTGGAAATAATAATGTAGGAAGAGTGTTGCCAGCCTTTATCAGGAAACCTATGGCATTCTAGTTTGAAAGGAACTTTGAATCAAGCCAAGTCACCAAAACTACACTGTTAGAAATTTTATGTGAATAACTCGATCACTTGAGATAATAAGTTGTTTTTCCACAACCTAAAACTACAGGAGGAAAACACCCTTTGATGAAATTCATCATTCAGTAGGCATCTCAGGAGACAGTTTCTTCTGCTTTATCATCATTACTGTATTTGAATAAAGGGTTATGCAGCACTTACAATGATGATTTAAAATGTATTAAGATGTGAAATAACAAAAAAATGCATCACAGAAACAATCATCTCCTTGTATGCAATGGATTTTTGACTAAATACGGTGTGGAAGAATTTATGTGCAAAATTACAAAAACTATATGGAAAATTAGTAAGTATAATGGACTAAAAGAAGATAGTTTACATAATCAAACCAAATATTTCCTTATCTCAGTCAGCATTTTCTTTAAGATGAGCACTGCCAGAGAGAAGTTGCCTTTTATTACTGCCCCATTTTAAACTGTATAAGCAAAGCATTCACTCCTATCTGAATGCATGGCAAAGACAGTTCATCTCCCACAGGCTCTACAAAAAAAAGTCTAAGACAGATCACGTCTGTAGTTGCATATAACTATCAAGGAACAAGAAGACAACACAGTTGCAGAGGTGCAAGATCCTGCTCTGTGCAAACTGTTTTAAAACAAAGAGATTTAGCAGCCCAGGAAAATATATATATCAGACAGCACATTTCTTCTACCTTCGGGAGGAAAAAAAAATCTTTGATTTTACAATCTTTTACAGCAATAATTGGAATTACAGTGAAAAATTAGTGTCAAAATGCTATATTTCATAGTCAGTGATGGGGTTCACAGTGCTGTCACTTAGAAAAGTGAGGCACCTGGCACCTCTCATCGCTATTGTTTTCAGCTGCTTGGAGATCTAAGTTCACTACTTTGTGTTATCTGACATTTTTAGATTACTTTTACTACTAGAGATATTAAAAGTCACCCACTCCCCAAGGTAAAACAAAATAGGAAAAACTAATCAAACTAACCAACCAAACAAGTAAAACAAAAAAAAGGGAAATCAGTTACTATCTTTAAAACAAGCACTGATGGAAGGACAAAACAAGGCCTATCACTGGCATCTCCTTTTAGATATCCTAAACAAAAAAGTGAGCATCTTGCTCAAAATGACAGTACTTTCTCCAAAGTTCTGGTTTTGGTTCAAGAAAACATTAAATCATATCAGCAAAATCTCCTACCTGGTACTACTAACACAATTTACAGATCTTCTCTATTTATGCAAAGCAAAAATTTCACCATTTCCCAAAGACAGATACAAAAAACAGTTTCTCTCACCAATATATTCACATTCATGATCCAGCACACACTTGAAGACTCATGGTTAGATTTAGTCTGTTATATTTCTTGAAAACGTATGTTCAGCTTTTCTTCACAGAATAATATGGACTTGGTTACTTATATTGGAGAAATCACTACTGATCTATACAGACTGTACAGAACCCGCCTTGACTCTAAACACATACAATACTGAGTTTAGGCTTACCTGCTTTGAATTTGTTAAGTAGAGTTTTGCACCCAGGTTTAAGATCTGCAGCTTTACAAGGTCATCCTCATTCGTGAAGCTCTTGGCTGTCTTTCTCAGAACATCAGGCGCGATCTTTGGAACTCGTTCACAGTACTCGCCAATGAGCCAGAGAATGCTGGCTCTGGCTACTGGAACCTGAGAAAACATTGAGCACTCCAAGTTAACAGAGTCACACAGACTATTTGCGTACTTTTATGTGTCTGTGCTCAGTAACTAGTTAAACAAAATATTATTTAAAGAAAATTGCCATGCAAGAAATGCAGTGTGAAATTGAATACAGCCACTGTGGTAGACTGAATATTCATACAAATGTAAGGTACTGATTCTGACCCAAAACCCATGCACTACAGGCTGATGATACAGAAGCACACAAAAATGACATGTTGATGTTCACAGTATAAGCTGATGAGATCTGGGAACACAGTCCAAGCCTTCAAGATGTGGTTGTGAATTCCTGCCACCAGGTTTTTTGGTAAACACCACGTTGAAATAAAACAGAGCTTTTTTTTTTTTTTTTTTTTAATATATTCATATAGAAATGGTTTCCAGCAATACAGCTTTCTCAAATCCTGCCTATCTAGTTTAGAAGTATATGAATTTCTTTAAGACTATTTCTAGCTTTCCTTCATTTTTATTCAAAATTTTATGACAATAAGATTTGTATTTTTGCAAATGTCCAAGACCAGCGGAACTCAGAATATTGGTGAGACAGAAGTTCAAAATGGCAACTCACAAATTCTGAATGGGATCTACCATCTTAACGAAACACTTTGACCAAAAAGTTCAGACAGGTCTTACCATTTTGGAGCTACTCAACAGTATCACTGTAATAACTGGTACTAGCAGCTTTTAGATGAACTCCCAGTCTATGATCCCGACTTCAGAAGCACAGCATTGCCAAAAACAGAGAGGGAAGGCAAAATGGAAAAGCACAGAAGGAAACAGAAGCTCATGCTCCATGCAGTTGAGCTAGAAGTAGTTAAGATTTAAATGAAATAATATGCACATACTCTAGTAAAAGGTGAGCTAGCCTACATTACCTGGTGGTCAAGTTAAAAATGGCATCTGTGTTACATACATCCCTGAAAACATTTTTCTCCTTCCTTGAGCAGAAGGAAGAAAGAATGCAATAACAAAGTTGAGAAGCATGTCTTCTTTAGTGTCTACAGACTGTGGTACTCTAACGTTCTGCACAGACTCCTGTTCAAGGAATGTTGAAATGTCAGGAGAAAAGCGTAACTGTTCCTGTCTAACAACAAACTGATCATAATTTGGAGAAAAGGAATGTTTCCACTGCAATTTCAGGCAATTTTATTGCTTTTTATGAAAAGGATCAAAACCACTCATACTGACATAGTCCTTACACTGCACAGTGATCTTTATTAATAAACTTACACTAATGGCAGGGTGAGTTTTGCTTTAGGTAAGATTCACAGGATACAGATGCTTTAGAGATGCAGCATTGTGGTTATCAAAGCATTAATTCTTAGTAACTTTTATATATGCTTTAATTACTTTTCTAGCATGTCTATTATTAGCATATGAATATCTATTTCTCAGAATTACAATGGGACCCAACTATTAAGCGTCTTACTCAGTAATCTCATAACATTTGAAAGTACTACTTATGAAAGTAAAAAGGGAAGATGGCCCACTAAGCCTACTATGGAAATACTAATTATGTTCACAAGAATTTTTCATGATTAAATGTGCCCCCAAAAGTTTGGACACAACTCTGAATAAAGCCAACTTGACAATATTTGCCTCTGCACTTGACACGGTTGCAAATATATATGCCAACAAAAAAACCCAAAAAACAGGCATGTCATGGGGAAAACAGACTCCACTGAAAGAAAAAGCGTTTCATGTATAAACAGAATACAGAGCTCAACAACAACAAAAAGTCCTGTAAGAGATAAAGGAAAAAAATGGGGAAAAAATTTATGGTAGAGGTAGCATAATATGTTGAGAGGGCATAACACAGCAACTTAACATATATAGATATATGTAAATATTGATCAAGGTACAGAATTCTTTTATGTGCATTGACAAAAAAATTAAATAGCCTTGGAATATACAGTATGAGAGAGATGAACTAGCTACTGAACAACCGCTGCATATAAAAACTTTAAATGCAGTCCAAGTACGTTCGTCTGCAAAATGGTAAGACTGATGCTATTACTGTACTCTGATTTCAAAAGGGAAAGAGGTTATTTCTAATGTTCCAAAGGTTACACTGCATTAAGACCTCACACCCAACCTATTATTTTAAATTGGGCTAAAGAATAGTAATTGAGTGGTACATTAGATTTTCCAGTATTGGAGCAGTTCAAGTTGCCTACTGTACAGATAGATACCTCTAAATAAGAATATATAGGCAACTTCAGATTTCAGTTATGCTAGATTTATTTTTCTAAAATATTTCATTACAGACTTGTTAAAATACTAAAATTCTGTAAGAGATCACCTAGTAACCATAGTTTGGGCAGCAGCCTACCAGAAACACTAGTTTTCATATTGTTGTCTTCTCATATATAGCATATATTCTCATATAGCAAAAATATCTCACAGAGTAGACCTATTTCAGTGATAGCATTAATAATAACATGCAAATATCATTATTGTACGTCTCCTAGTCAAGCCCAGGACTACACTTTAAAACCACAATGAAATGTATTTAAATATATTTAAATAGTGTGCATTTAAGCACAGTGTTTTACTCTTCAAGCTTTCTTCCTAATTTCTAAAATTAAATTATTAGAGTAATAAACTCATTTTACAAAGCTAAATAAACAAAGCCTCATTTAAAAAATAGTGACAAGAGAAGTCAGAAATTTCTTGAGAGACTGCCTTTTAACTAGATGGTTAGCATACTATGTAAATACTTCATATATATTAAATACAATTTTGTGCCACAAGAATCAATACCAATTAGAGACTTTTTGAATCAAACCCTGAGCAGAAGCCATTTTAATGAAAAGTGTGTGTCGAACTGATGAACCCAATGTTTCTGTGTCACTGGATTCATTTGGGGTCAGAATCACACAATATTTTCAGACTCCTTTTTCTCTGTTTAAGTCTTCCAGTTCTCAACCATGTAATATCAAGTGCATGATCCTGCAGCTGTTGTTTCCAGGGCACTCAAAACAGCAAGCAAGAAACAAAGCCCCTTCTAGACCTTCACTGCCTTTTCCAGTATAGCGTAAGTAGGGACCTTGAATTGACAAAAATGCAGGAAATAATACTTTCATTATTCAGCCCTGCTCTGCATTATCCTCAAAGGCAAACAGGATTTTAAATTACTTTGCCTGATGTTTTATTCCATATGGTCCAAGCAAGTGGTTAAGTGCACTTTTTAAGCCTTTAGTACCCAGAGGCAGTTTCTATTGCCATTTCAACCCACTACCTGTCTCACGGAAAATAAATAGAAGGTTAAAAAAAGAAAAACAAAAAACCAGCCAGACACTCTCCTCCAAGTAAGACTTCAGTTACCTACAACAATTAGAGAAAGATATTATAAAGACTTTACAAATTTCTCTGAGCAGCACAATTGAAAAACTATTGAAAAGCAGTTCAGCTCTCAATATAGTTACACAAAACACAAGGGTAAAGTACAACTTAAAAAAATCACCAGTTCTGTTATTCAATCTGTCACAAAATGAGAGATACTCAAATTGGAAACGAGGTGTAATTTTCTGCATCCATAAGAAAATTTGCATAGCTAGTGATTTATTAAATTTTACTTGGAATCAGAAATGGAAACAAGGATAAATTTGATCTGAAATGTCAGACTGACAGCAAGAAGAAAAGGTACACAGGAAAGAATAACAGCAAAAGAGTAGAGGGTTTTTTGTTGTTGTTGTTTGTTTGTTTGTTTTTCCCCCCCAAATGGTAGACCTTTAAGGACTTGTCTATTTTTTTGACTTCTACATAGAAAATTCCTTTAAAACAGAATTTTTACTGGTGAGCGCACCTTTTATACAGTGTACAGATTTTTTTTAAAATGGTGTTTTATTCAAGCAGAATATCTGCTTCAAATTCAGTGTCCCTGGACACAATGTCCCAGATGCTACATACTCCTCTCAAATTCTAATCACTGATAACAGAGCAAGTAAAAAAATCTGTCAAATTATGAGAATTGTTCGTTAAATTGTTACTAATACATAGGTTTTAAAATGCCTTATTAAAGTGTATCCTAGGTAAAAGAATGTAGCTAGAATTTGAAGCCTGCAGCACTGAAATACATACAAAGATATGGCTGTCACAGTTTGTGATACCTTCCCAATGCTGTAAGAAAGGAAAACTAAATTAAAGAAGGCAAGCTGCCTGTTCCGTGAAGCCATAACATAAACATACCTACAAGCAGTATTTATGTATGACTAGGAAGTCAAGTTTGTTATCAGTGGATGAATGGACAGAGCAGTGTTAAAAACTAGGAGTCCACTACTCTTGGAAGATGAATCCCAATCCAAAATAGTAAATAATAACACTTAATTGTGTCCATAAGTAACAAGATTTTCCTCAAATACTAAGCTCTTCAAAACATGCCACTATCTATTTTTGCTCTACATTTGCAACACATTATCCTATCAAGAAGTATTCCTCATCTCTAGATCAGAAAACTTTCAGACTTGTTTCATGTTCTTGCTCATATTCTAGAAGGAACTAGGAATAAGTCTGTAATAAAAAACAATAATGTAAAAATTCACCAGCTATTAAAAGAAAAAAACCTGCCTTAGTAGCACTGATTTTACCATTTTACCATTAGTAGTACTGTAAGAGAAAAATCAGACAGGAAGTCAAGATTCCCATCACCCAGATAGCAGTCCTTACTGGATACAATGTACCACAACAGATTATTTTTCTAATAAGAGAAAGGCAGAACATATTTGGAGACTACTGGCCTAGGAACATTAAGAACAGGACACAATAACATATTCTACACATAGTGACTCCACAATATTTGTAAGGAAAAATACATCTTGGAATCATGAACATTTTCAGAGAGTTGTAGAGTTGTTAAGTCAGCGTTCTGCAGAAGTCAAAACGCAAACAACACCAGAAGAGCAGAAAAGTGAGATAAAAAACCACAAAACAAGCAGTACCACTATGTAATTACATAAGATTTCTCCAGTGTATCTGACACTGTATACGATTCTGATCACCCCACTTTAAAATCCACACATCAGGCAGGGAAAGGCAAAGGAAAGAGGGAATAGCTGATCAGAGACATGGAATATGAGGAGAAATTTGAATTTTTAGATTAGTAAGCATGATGATGTGGACAGTAAGCAGAAGCTTCCAGTAATCAGACGAGAAGATATACTGGAGGTGCACCACAATGAACTTCTCTTATCTTTAAAACCTTTTCTCTAAAGCATCAGATTTTGTTGCTGCTGGAGATGAAAATCGTAAGACAGGTTTTGAACTTACCCTTCTTTAAATGGCTCTTTCCCATAAGTATATTTTTTAAACTTCTGTCACTCTAAAAGCTGTACACACGAAACTAATTAAGCCTAACTGAGAGTGCATATCTAACACAAACGAACACAACTCCAATCTCTGGCCCACAGCTTAGCAAGTCTATCAATTGTAAAGCATGACAACGTTATTAACACATTGACAGCTAAATGGAAAGGTTTTTATGATTTTTAAAAACTGAAGTTCAAAGAGATCAAATTATTCTCTTGCTTAATGTCTTCAGAACATCATCAGACATGTACTTCTCCATTAGAGCTTTTGAAGGGTGTGAGGAAAGGAGCTGGGACAAGCTAGATAAAGCTGTACTACATCTAAGTACTCAGCAAGTATCACACACAGAATAGACCTCCAAAGACCTTTGCCTGGGCACACCTGGGATAAAAGTTTAAGGTAGAAATGAAAACACACAAAAGAACAAAAATAACCACTATTTTCAAATATGTAGGAAATAATCAAAGGATAAACTGAAACAGACCTAGTCTTTATCATAAATCAGAGTCAGTGATCCACAGGAGTTCAGTGTTTTTTAAGTGGACTTCCTAATACTTCTTAGAGTTGGTCTTACTATTTTTATATATACGGTATTAATACCTAGCTTCCTCTTATTTAGTTTTTATTTATTTTACAAGGCAAAATTGTTATATTCTAAATATTCTATATCCCACTCCTTTCTAAATGGCTTCTGTGGATGAAGAAGATGAAAACAACAAGTATATTTCAGTAAAGTAAATGACCTGAAAAAAACATTGCAATGAAAGATTTTTAGGCACCTCAACATTGCCAATCACAATCTCAGGATAGCATAAGTGAATTTGATAACACTATCAATGAGAAAAAATCAGGCACAAACCCAAAAATCCATTCCACTGAGTTGACACCAATTTTGCGTATTTTAGTGGCTGTTTACCCTTGACTTAAACTAAATAATGAGAGAACAATCAAAAAGTTTTTTTCCTTAACGACTTTTCAACTTAATAGTGTTTAATTCTGTTAAGAACTTCCTCTTCATGCTTTCATCTGTGTAAATACATAGTACTAAATTAAACTCTAAAGAGCAACAAAGAATTTCTTTGCTCACATTGCCCTATTGTTCAGTTTCAAGTCCATTCGAGCCCACACTTGGTTGCTTTTCCTACATCCAAATGCAAGAGTCCTTTAGAAACAGAGGTATACTCCTGTAGAGAGCTATAGGGTAGATCCTCTATGTTTCAATCCTAATAATTTACAACAACAGAAGAGAGGCCAAGGAAAAAAAAAACCAAAACCCAACCAATGCCAAAATGCCAAAAAGCCTTGTGCAAAGTAAGTACGTACACTCATGGAAGTAAGTATGTATATTGTTTGTCAGTGTAATAATGGTCAGGAATCCTTGATCTGTGTCTCTGTCTTATAGCAGACAAAACCCAAGGAAATTGTATTATGTCAACTCACAACCACTTTTGCCATAATAAGATCAGTGTTTAAAGTACAAGTGCAGATGTCAAGAACTCCAGTAATACTATATTAAGTATTGACATATCAAGCTAATATCCCCAGTGATTAAATACTCATTCTGAAATGTATACATTTGTTCTTTACAGAAGTAAGGAGTGGAGGTTTCAGACTAGATTATCTTTACAGGTCCCTCCGAACCCAAATCATTCTGTGTAGGAATACGTTCATTTTCAGACATAGTAGGGGCAGTCAGAAAAAATGATTCAGCATTCAAATTATAAAAATGAACTTCTTCAAAACGTATTCTTTAATTCAAAGTCTTGAGCATACCAGGAACAATATGTATCTTGAAGTTATAATTAAAAAATGTCATAGAAAGATGTAAAACCTTGGAGAACCTACTGCTGCTTGCAGGTTCATGACTACGTGACTATAATTCTTGACCACCACTTCTTTGCTCTTGAATAAAAGCCATGATTCAGAATCAGATTTTGATTTTTACTTTATTCCAATGACTGCTCTATCCCACAGACTGTTTTCCTACTACATAACATTTTCTGACATTCTGTACAATATTGGAAAACCTGAGAACATTGAAGTAGTTTAACGACAGCATGTCTTTTCCCCATCCCCCTTATTTGACTTAAAAAAGGATTTTCTTTTCCACAAAACTTAAGACTATTTACTTGAAAGTATTAATTGTATGAAAGATCTACAAAACTCTTCTAAGCTTTAAACATAATATTTAGAAAAGTAACTACTTTCTCTTATTGAATATGTGGAAATAATATGCCAAACTAATTTGGTTAAGTGCCAGAACATTAATTTTGAGATTGTAATAATCCATCAAAATATTGCACAGATTTTCTAAAAATACAGGAGATTATTATATATGAGGTATTACTTATTTTGATATGTAATTAGCACCGGCATCTTATTTTGGCATGAGCAATTCAGGAGAATTTATTTTCTTTATATCAGTTACAAAGTGATAATCAGCTCTTAGCAGCCTAAGATTTATTTGATTTTTCAGTAAGCATGAACCAAGAATACCATGTTCTCTTTTTCTTTTAATACTCCAAACTTGGCTGAATTCAATTATGGAGAAATGAAGGTTCACTGATTTAGAAACTGTTACATTATCAAAAAATGTGTGATTTTATGAAATTAAACAGTTCTCTACAGAAAAATAATAGCTGACAGATCAAAATCTGACACCTTGGGTTTGGGATACAATAGATAACTATTGGACATCATGCATATACTCTAATTTAGGAGAGATGACTAAATGTTTTATCAATTACTGGGCCTGTGAGGAGAATTAGGGAACTAAATATTTGCATACCTAAAGATCAATTAAATCTAAAGACAGATAATAGGGAGTAATTCAAATTTTAATGTTAAATACCACAGAATCTCAAATACCCAGAAGATAAAAATGCAACTTCAAGACACTGCAACAAACTCACAGCAGCACGTCTGATACCAGGGAAAGGTCAGGTAATTTGTGGAAAAAAGGTTTAAAATAAAACTTTCAAACTCCACTCCAAACCTTGAAGACAACTAGCTAATAGTCCTTAAGTTAACTGGTGATTTTCATTTCAATTTACCCACTCCACATTCTAAACCTGCTGTTCATCCTGAAGTAACAGGACTACCAATACTCAAGATTGCCAGGGATCTTTTTAAAAATAGCTTCACAGACTTAAGGCACAAATTGGAGCCATCTGATAGCTTCTATTTCCTTTCCATTAAGATGATGAAAAATTGTATTTTATGTGAAAAATAAAAAACTATTTTGCATTTCTCTAATATACCTATTTCCATTTACAGCACAAATTTGAAGGAGATAAAATTATCATGATCAGTTGACAAGGCAAATAAGAGAGTGTGAACAAATACTCACTGTAATGTTATCCAACAGTTTGGCCATATGCTTAATAATTTCACCATGGTGTGCTGGCTGGGTTTGCAGCAGTTTCTTAATGACAACAACACTTTCAGCAACTACGATTTCTGTTTAAGACAAAACAAATTATTAATTTTAAAAGCATTTATGCAAAAGAAAAAGCCATAAATAATTGATTGTAAAAGATGTAAAAGCTTTCCAAATACACTTTGCAGAACTGAATTGTATTAATTTGGTAAAAAAAGTGGTAAACTGTTCTACTAAGTAATATAAGCTCAGCTTCCTGAATCAAGTTACAATCAGCAAGGAGGGGACACAAACATTCTAAATGTGAAAATACCAACCTAGTACATACTTGTATGAAATAGCTTTTTAGTGAAGCGGCAATTCATAATTTTCCCATAAAATTGAGGAACAGTGTAAAAAAAAGGTCTGATTTTCATTAAAATTATGCATATTCAAAAGTAATCTGCAGTCTGCAATGAGAATAAAAATGCTTGCATTAAAAATAACAGCTCATTCATACGCTAGAGAAATATCTAAACATCTCCTTTGCATTTTTTCTAAGTGCAATGAATGTTTCTGCGTCTAAACAGTCTCTCCCAAGCCTGTAACCTAGTCTCTAGTACATTCAAATGAAGCTTCTAAAAAGCAAGCTGTTGTAAGATTCATGCCAAAGTCATGCACTGGAGTGCTTAATTACTGCAACAAGAAACATTCACAGCCTGATCAACTTGTATGAAATGTGTATTTTTTGAAGCTGAAAACACCCCACATGAGCAGAAGCAAGATTCCCTGCAAGAGTAAACTCACGTAAGGAAAGATGAAGAAGCTTAACCACCATTTGTTAAACAGAGGTATTCCTGCATTTCTGTCTGAGTTAATCTGACATAGGGACCATTCAGCAATCAAGCATGCTCAAGTTTCAATAGAAATGTCTAAATTATGGGGGATTGTGGGATTTTCTTGTTGTTTTCTTTTTTTTGAGAAAGCAAACTTCTTCATGGAGAAAAGCTTTCCAAGAGCTCTGAGCACATCATTATGCCATACGCCTTTGAAATGCTTAGATTTTAGCTTGTAGCTTTTTGTGCCATCTTGCATTTGACATGACATCTGTCATTTTTCTTGACTAATTCCTTGAAGCAAGGTTAACATCTCAAGGTCTTGCACAATCCTACAGATCAATTTAATTTACACTGTATTTTGCCAGATATTAAAATAAGAAGCCAGTTCCAGAAACTTGAAAATTGCAATTTGGAATATTTATAGTGAGGAACACTGGAATGGCAACTTTCATCATTCAGTATTTTGTGATACACTGAACAGTTAAGAAAAAAAACCCAAAACAACCTGAACCCCCCAAAAAGAGTGGACATAAAATGACAGTTAAAAACACTTGCTGAAAAGGTAAAACTGATTATGGTAATATCAACTGGAGTAGTTGAGATGTCACTGTAGGCATTACTTTAATGCTATCTGTGGGAGCAACTTTAAAGAAAATAAACTAGAATTGTAAACAAATAGATAATTACAATTGTAAACTAGTATGGTTTTTTTACACAAGTCTAGACACTGGGAGAAAAAGTACAAACAAAATCAAAGTCCATTTGTATCAGAATAAGGACTGGCATAGTTATAAAACCCCATACTCTGTGAGTCTTGTTTTGTGCAAGAAAAGGATACCAAAAATAAGCAGGAAATAAAAGAGAAACCGGTTCAAAGCCATAACAAACGTCAGCAAAATACTAGGAGGGGAGATAAAGCTGATATTCTGAATGTACAGTAAGGAAATTTTAAAATGTAACTCCTACTAGAATTATCAAAGTGGAAGTCCATACAAGGCAATGATACATGAACACAAGAATTTTGAAACAGTATAAATCATATCTAAAGGATTATAAAAAATAAATTAAATTCTTAAAATAAAGGCTGAAAGTCACAGAAAATCTGAACAGGAATTCCTTTATCAATAAAGAAGAATACATGGGGTACACCAGCAGTTTCAATTTTCAAGTCATAGTAAAAATCTTAGTTTCTTCTAACAATTTTGAAGTGATGTGCAATTGACTAAGTAGGACAACCTCTGAGGACCCTGCAGCCTGACAACTTCTCAAAAACTTAAAATATACTCAGTTGTAACTGTTCTATTTTGTCAAATAATGATGCATGCATTAAAAAAATTAACAATGTGGAAGACTGTAAATTGTGGAACCAAATTAGAGACTGGGAATGTGGCTGCCTTGGTAACAGAACCTCAGAAAATCATCTCAGCATGGAGTATATTACCAGAGAACATTCAAAAGGTGAATTCTGAAATACAACATTTGAAATCATTAATGTTGTATCAAATTTTCTTTCATTTACATTACCCTACCCTTGTAGCAACTAAAACACACAAGTGAAGACTAATTTATCCACAGTATACAGTTTGTATAACCACTTCTTCTAAAAGCAGCAAAACTGGAGCAACTGGTGTTGAACAGGATGCCATTTTTGTGGATGCTCCCTCCCCAAAAACATTCAAGGTCAGGTTAGATGGAGTTTTGAGCCTCTTGGTCTGTGCAACGTATCCCTGCTCATGGCAGGGAGGTTGGACTACATGAAATTTAAAGGTCCTTTCTAACCCAAACCATTCTTATTAGTGTTACTAACAACGCTACTAGGGTCAAAAACAGTACTAAAAGGCAATCACTAGAGTTAATTACCCAGACAGACCTAACTGTCTGCTTTTCAGGACTAGCTGAAGTTTAAGCTTTTACCTTGTTAACTTTTCCATCCTTATAACACAAATAATACATCTCGGAGACCCTATTAATACACATAAAATGGATGCTACAAGTTGCTTTTCTTTTATGTCATTCTAACATTCTAACTTCTAATTAGAAGAAATAGGTACTAGCTACTATGTATAAACAGTTCCAGTAATTTTATGACTTGTGGTTTTATATAGATTTGTAGGGCAAAAACTGTTTTAGCTATACATTCTACAATCATGCTTACATCCAACCTGCAACTTTCAACAGAAAATGGAAGTCACCCATGTAAGAAAAACCCACAGGATTTCTAGTATATGCATGTTGTAGACTGCATATGCAGTACAGTCAGACAAGAGACTTTCTACAATCCCATTTGTCTCTAACATCTGAAACTACCTTTATGTCATACTGAGGCCAGTTGAAACTATTAATACAATTGCTTAAAGTAAATGCATCAGTCAAATGCGAAATGTCACACTAGAGAAAGAAAATAACTTTTCTTTTTGTCCTTCCTTCAGCAGATGAGGAAAGAAAATAATTCTCAGCCCTCAACATGGTTTCACAATAACAGTCTCTTCAGGAGTCAGTCAAGTTAGCTTGTGATAATCATTCGCTAAGGTCCTGTGACTGAAATTCCTAGTTTCAGTTGTGCTTCTGTAGTTCAAATGTTCAAATGTTTTTTCCCACATACCACAGCTTTCCTGAGTAGGGAAAATCTGACTTTAAGTTCATTCATAAGCATGCAAAGAAAATTTCAAGAGCAATTTTTGACATCCCCAGAGCCTTGTTTCTCGAACAATGTCCTGCCTCTCATCACCCAAGTTGCAGAATGACGAACTGTACAGCTCTTGCGCCAGATATAGCCAAGATATCTTGAGTGTTGGGTTGTATCTAGAGTTTCAGAACAAGCACATGGAATCAGAAGGCACTTTTTCCACAACCTTGTTCCTCAGGATTCTGTTTTGATTTGGTAGAATTAGTATGAGCACCTCTCTTCACTCAAGTGAGTTCTTCATAGTAAGAAAACAGTACAGAGAAAGCATAGCTGATTCTGCTGTCACAGACCTCAGAACCTGCTGGACCTGCCAGCTTCACGCTACACAAAGCAACAGGACTACTTCCAGGCTTCAAATGACCACAAAAGAAGCAGTGGAGCAAAGAGATTGCTTGCACACTTTAACAGTAAAAGCTGGGAGAAAGCAAGACTAACCAAGACTCTTAAAGCTATTCTCCTACACTACGCTAAATCTCTTTTTCATACCCTTACCATGCCAAAACTCTTATGTTCAGTAAGCTGTGATTATTGGTAATTTTCTGCCACCTGGGGAAAGGTACCATGTAAATTATGCCATTCTATTCATATCTTGAAAGAAGGAATAAAGACACTGCAGCTATGGTAAAGCAATTTGCCAGCTGCCAGGTTTAAAAGATCCTCAATATATCCTTTGCAGTCTTTCAGAACAGTAAGCACAAGAAGATAATTTTATTTGCTAGACAACTACTTAGAAACTGACATGAAAACTTATCTTGTTGAGACAGACCTTTGTATACATGCACCTGCATATATGTGTGTATATAAATATATACATATATATGCATATTGAATCACTCTGAAGAAAATACTAAATTGACAATCTATGATAAAAGAAAAAAACTTTTCCCTCTTACCTTGGTTCCTTCTTAACAAAACAAAGAGCAAGAAAACAGAAAGGATTGTTAAATAACAAAATCTGTATTCTGAAGTGACAGTTTTATTATTTCATTTAAAACAGAAGAAATATTGGAATTTGGACATGCTGAAGGAAGCCTACTCAGAGGAAGATTGCTACAGGCAAAATCAAGAACAACCTTTGAAGCTTGTGTTTTCACTGTCGTTGCTGCTGAATATAACACAAGAAGAAGGGGCACTGTGCAGACATGGCTTTGTAACATGATATGGGAAGATATTTTAAACACAGCTGATAATCAGAAAGGCCTAAATAGAAATAAGATCTACAGCACTAAGAAATGAAAGTCACATATATTAAAAATACAAAGCTACACACGGAGGCCACTCAGAATTTCTGATACGAGATGAGGTGGTTGAGAATGACAACCCAGTTCATAAAACAAATAAGAGAAACCTCTATGTGTATTAGTGGGCCACTGGCCAAATACGTGCTGCAAAAATTATGTCCCTAACAAAGGCCTCCTCAGGATTACCACAAAAAATATGTCGAGGTGATACAGAGAGGCACTAATGCTGCTTTTCAAAGCTGAGAACAATGTCACCTAAGTTCTTTGAAGTATTAGAGCTACTCCAGAACTCTTCAAAATTATGTTTTCGCTCTTACCTGACATTATTTATTAACACATATGACTGAATTATTATGAAATAAGAACCTGCCATATTCATTGGTGACTAGTAAGAATATACAATATTATGAGCTATTGACTTACTGTGCTGCTATACCCTATTTGACTTTATCTGCTCCTTGTTGTGTTTCTTAGTGATCTGACACTTTGTTTTGCTATCCAAAAACAACAGAAGGCTAGAGTACAAAATCAGGCCAAATTTAGGGCCATTTATCCGAAAACTATTCAGTATGTGTTTTCAGTTCGGCATTGATGCGCTACAGAAAAAAAAAAATCCCAAGCTTTCAGCACCCTCTACAGGCTAACTGCTTTGATGCAACTTAACTTGTAAGCATTGCTACCTATGATAATCAAAACAGCATACTTTAATAATCATGGCATTTTAAGAAAAAGTAGGTAAACATGTAATTGAGGGCCACAATTAATTAATTTCTCTAACAGGAGAGAAAGTAACAACTCAGTGAACATCAGTGCCTTTGGAAGTGCAGGACATTAATCCAACTGTGTCAGCCAAATTCTTACAGAAGTCAGCTCTTGCTTCTTGACATGATATGAAGCTTTGTGTGGTTCTCTCTAAGAAAACGTTTCATGTCATCAGCTAGCCATAAAACAAAAAGAACTTTAGCTTACCATCCCTGTTGGACAACAAACAGACGAGGCCGTTAAGGCACGTGTCAGTCACTTCCGTGATGTTAGTTGCGCATCTGCCTATAGCCTGAATTGTAGCTGCAGCAAACTGCTTATCTTGGCTTTTCACATAAGTCTAAAAAAATAGGATTTTTGTTAGTCAATACATAACTCTTGTCAACCAAAGACTTACCATATTACTCTCATGAGGCAGCCAAACTGTATAATAAATTAAACTTAGAAAGCTACATTGCACAATAGAAGCTATAATGTTTCACCTCGTCACTTTGAGAAGACATTTTCTTGTAAGCTTTGGTCACCCACGGCCATGCAAACTTCTGATTTCAAGAAAGCTTGGGGCAGGGGGCAATTACCCCAAAATTGTCATTAGTTTGTGTGCAAGGTTGGAGGAGTTGATGAGCTCTCTCTTCAGAGAGGTTTCAGTTCATTTAACTAGGAGCATCTGTGAAACTGTGAACAACCTACCTGCCTGGGAACCAGTACTTTTCACAGAAATCCAGCCAGAGAACTGAAGCAATGCAAATAGATGTCACAAGCAAAGATGAAAGAAAGAAGGACAGACACCGTTTCACAATATAGGCAGAAGATCTTGTTGATACATGAAGATGTTGGTGACAATAAATATTATTTCATCAAATGACTTACAGAAATTAGGTTTGGCAACAAATGCTAATGGCCAAATACAGCTGAAATTAAGACCCTAGCATATAGTGACTTACAGTGACAGTCAAGCACTGGAATTGCTGGAATTTGTGTTTAAGAATATGGAATGATTGAGTTTTTCTCATCACTTTTTTTCTCTTTTTTTTGGATGCTGAAAGGAGAATAAGAAACAAAATATTTGAACTCCTTTCCAAATACAAATAGCTCCCTTATTTATCATGGTATGAAATGGCTTAATTTCCTTTTTTGGAACATTTAATCCTTGAAAATACTTAAACTTTAAAACTTCAAGCCTAGAAGAAACATCCAACAATGGAAAAGGATATCATAAATACAAAAAGAATTCACTCGCACAAACCTGAAATTCTCGAAGCAGAGTTGATATGTTGGCTTCATTTGCTAAATTTGTCAAGATTTCAAGCTACAGGAAAAAAAACCCAGACGTGTTGTCAAAAGTTAAAATAAAATATTATAAACAGTACCACACATACACTATGCTTTTATTGTATATAAAATGTATTTTAAAAATAACACTCAGAATTCAACAGAGCGAACCAGAGATCAGTACAAACTGGCATCATCATTGCACTCAGCAGGCATATTTTCCTTGCAAGTACTTGCAAAGTTTACAAAGCAGGATTCTAGAGTTGAGCAATGCATTTTTTATGAGCCCGAGCTTTAGTGTTTCATTTCATATGAAACGGGCTTGAAATACTGCTGTCAGCTTTCCAATGTCATACAACAGGCCTTAGCATGTAAGAACCACACAACGATGTAAGAAGAAATAACGGAACTCACAACTGCATCACAGGAGAAATAAACTACCCATTATAGTCAGGTGAACTGTAATAAAAGACCTTTATACTCAAGAAAAAAACATTTGCACCTATGGGATTCCTCAGATCTTATTCAACATTAACAACATCAGATCCTGGAAGCCCTCCTCTTTGCTCCTGGTGAACAAAAGGATGATACACAACACTTGGCATAAATTGTTAAAATGCAATGCTTCCAGGCTGTCCTAACTTTGAATGAAGCAAACTGAAAACACAACCCTGTCTCTCCAAAGGGAAATATGCCACAGAAACATGTTGGCATTTTTTGACTTGGAAGCACCCAGAAAAGGATACTCGAATGAAATAGTCCACCTGTACTTCACAACAATTTTATAAGATGTTATCATTAAAGACTCTTAAAGATACGTATCTAGAATAGCATAGAAAGCAAGAGGATAAATGAAAAAGAGCAAGAGGCAAGAAAAAAGGAAATTATTTTATAGTACAGGGTGGTTATCAATGGAATTTCACAAATATCTTCACTTTTTTCACATGAACTATGAAAGTAAGAAGACAGGCGACTAAGTTTTCAACTCATGCTACAGTTTTCAGGGAAATTAAGACAAAAGGCTGACTAAGAAAAGCTCTGTGAGAGCTCCAAATAGTAAAGACTGATTATTAAAACAAAAAAATTCAACACATCTGCAACGTACTGTTTGTAATTGGGAAAAAAACCTTAACTATTCAGAAAATTATAGACTCTGAGATGATGACAACTAACTATAAATGAGAATTTATGATTAAAATAAGTTACTGTGAAAATACAAGCTAACCAGTGACCAAAAAAGTAAACATGACGTTGGAAAATTAAAAAAAAACCAAAACAGAAATCCAAACAGCACAGGAGATAAATTCAAATTAATTACTGCCATGGGTCTCATAATTCTATTTTGAAACAGAGGTAGAAGAGGGAGAAAACCACAAGATTTTTTTCCATATGTAGAAGTTTAGGGTCTTCTAAATTTTTCAGCCATCATGAAACAAATGAGACAATGTAAGGGAAAACCACAATTTCTACTTCTCCACCTATTCTCCAATATATTATCAATTAATATGGGAACTTAAATATACCAACTTTCTTTTATTTTTGGACAAACTGTTCTTGGATAAAGTAAGGCATTCCTCACAATATTCCTAAAATGTAGAGAGTATCTTTTTGTTTCCAACTGTCTCAAATTTAATTAAGTTTTTTTGTTGGTAAAAAATACAAAAATATATTTAGTTTGTATATGATCGTTTTGGCATAGCCAGCTTGGCCATACACCACCCTTGCGCTCACAATGCAAATGCAATATGCATGTAAAATGAAGATAAGGAAAAAATAATGTTTCTTTCAGAAAACTACCCTCCACTCCTAAACACAAGTGCCTGTGTCAATCTAAAGCAAAACAAGAGAAAAGGCACATAATATTAGACACTTTTTTATCCATTGTTTTGTCAAGGATTTCATATTTGTTAATGAATAAGTACAGAGAAAACAACAAAACAACAGCTGAAAACATGCACTGAGATGTGGCCTTGAGGAAAGCCTAAAGTACTTCTGTCAAATGCTAACTTCAAAGAAAATTTGGGACTCAAACACTGCCCCATTTGGTACAGGCGAACAGATTTAAACTCTTTTTAAGGTAACAGTATTAAAGACTCTTTTCCTCCCATCAAATAGTCAAACTCTCCATGTTAGAATTCCTGGTTGAAAAACAATAAATTATAATGCTCTCTATCACTGAAAGGTCCTAAAAACTGTAGTGAAAAATACAGCGACTCTTCCACCTGCAACACAGTAATGGGAACTTTCAGATGGCCTGACAAGCCTGAAGGCCCCTTGTGGACTTAACTAAAGGCCTTGATACGTCTCAGTGAGATAAAGAAACAGCACAGAATGACCCATGTCGTATCAGTGAAAAGCATTTTACCTTTCTGTTGCAAACTGATTAGTCCAGCAGTATATAGAAAAAATTACCTTTAGTAAACTCACCTTGAGTGTTTTGATCATAGTTGGATCAGTTGATCTAACATAGAAACTCTTCAGATAAGGTTCAAACATGCCCTGAAAATCAGAACTTATTTAAGTAACTCTCCTCTGTTTCTTATACAGTGTAATTTAAAAAAATCTAAATAGGGTATACCTTTCTCTGAATTGACATAGTGGCAATATTTTGCAAGACAATATACTGCACCTCCCTAGAACGTGAAAAGTAAAAAAAATAATTATTCCACAAAATTACTTATACATAGAATAATTCAACATCGCAAAGAAAGCCCAATTCTATTTGAACATCAAGTCAGTTATCCATTTGTTTTGGCACAAACATAAAAGGCAAAGCTTACTGTCAACTGCTAACCTCATCACTTGATTCACAGGAAGAGAGATGCATGAGGAAACCAGACTCTCATTTTTTAAAACTCCAGTATATAAAACTACTCACTGAAACCAGTGGAATGGTGCTTTTTTTAGGCCTTGGGTATTTCAATATAACTACATTTCCAATAATCATTTTAATATAGCGGAAATGGCTTATAAAAGCCTTACATTTCATCCCCTTTCTTTAAATAACTATTTCAGGATGACATAGGTGACAACAAAAGCACACAGGCTTTATCTGCAGTGTTGAAATAACTGCACTGATTACAAGAACAGTTAATCCTTGCAGAATTAGCTAGAATTGCTATAACTTTTTTTCTCTTAAGAAATTTTTCTAAAAATTCTCAAAAAGGACCAGGATCTCCTGTGACTCAAGGGTATACACAGGCAGACATATACATCTATAAAAAATGAACACTTTTACATAATAGACTTTTCAAGAGATAGACAATAGATTTACATAATATTCTACAAAAAATATTAAACATGTTTGGAGAGGGCATTGTCATCATTAATGTATGAGTTTAAAAGCCTCTCCATGAAAGAGCAAAAAGAAAATCGGGGTCTGAAGCTTTTAAAGTGTACCAATTGCTTAAAAACTAAGTAATAATTTACAAACAATTTTTCTGAAGCATGAGTGCTTACATCCTTACATGCTGCAAATCTCATCCTAATAGAGAAATCACCATACCCATTATCTCTTCTGACTCAAAACTGTCTAATAGCCCTAAGGTAATTACAGCTGTTGCTCACATAGAAAAGTGTTAATAGAGAAGTACTCAAGATCTTTTAAACCTATTTTATGCAATTCTTACATAGGTGCATGGCAATAGTCAGCTGCACATGATGAAACAAGACTGGAAATTGCTAAGAGATGCTCTTTTGGGCACTCTCACCCTAACTAGATTATAGCTTGGTTGACATTAATTTAAAGGCCACAGGCAAATAACTTCAAGGGCAAGCTGCAAAAGCTTATGTCAAAGTGGCTTTAAAAGCAAAAGTGTTTCACCCAGAATGGTAACAGAGAACAGAAAAGCCATTCAAGGCAGAAAAATCAGAATACTAGTGCCATTTAAGGTACTAGTTGAGATAGAGGAAAGAAGTGACTTTCTTTTAATGAAGCCTGAGTATAAACAACCAATAAACCACATGCAAATAATCCTTTTAACCTGTGAGTTTAACTCTATATATTATCTGCCAATTGCTTCAGTCACTTTACTCATCTTTGCATACAGAGAATGGGAAACATACTGTACTTTTATAAAGCCAAACACAAAAATAATAGTGATTCATTCTTATATGAAATAAAAGAGTGAATACACTACCTAGTCCCATTCTACTTCTTTACCAACTTGAAACAATAGAGATATTGAGCTGCAGAACTTTTACAGAGAAACAGCTCTTTGACGGCAGGGCTTAAAAAAGTTAAGGTATATCTAGGATGAGTAACCTTGCCAGACAAAACAAAAGTGAGGTTTCTTTTAAAAAACCTTTCTGTCTGTTTGACATTACCGATATAAAAAGTAAATTATTTTCACAGTGACGTTCTAGCCAAAAATTAACATTTTTAGTTAAAAAGTTATTCTAAAAACAATTAATATTGTCTTTTGCAAACCCTTCAAGGCTTTTCATACAAATACATGAAGTTCAAAATCTAAAAACTGAACAAGGAAGAAAAACGTTTCTGTGCAGCAAATATTGGCACACTATGCAAAAACTATGAAATACAAACAAAAATAGCACTAACAATCTTATGAAATGTAGCTGACAAGATCTTTCACAGAAAAGCAGACAAAATACTATTGAAGATGACGAAGTCAAAACAGCACATTCTGAATTAAAAAGAAACTTGTTCTTTAAAAATTATCTAAAGACTAAGAAAACACAGAAGATGCAGCAGTATCAAGTGGTATTATCAATTTTAACACATATGTTGTCTCCTTCCCCTGGGATACTCAAAAGTCGACTGGACAGTCCTGAGTAGTGTGCTCCAGGAGACCTTCTCTGAGTAGGGAAGTTGCACTAGACAATATCCAGTGATCCCTTCTAAACTCACCCATTTGGGGATTTGTGTTACAGTGCAGGAAAATAAAATGTATGTCAGAAGACTTCTTTAGTGATTAGCAAAACAGTAAAGAACTCTACAGAACTATATTTCTGATAATTAAAAAAAAAAAAATCAAGATATTAAGCAAACCAGTACTGACTCTATTTAAACATTAACTAAGCAGCCATGATTCTTGTCAGAACAAAAAAACATGGGAATGAAACACAACAACCAATGATCCCTGGATGGGATACCAAAAATGATGTAATTACTTTTAGTGATCCTCATTTGCTGAGTGAAAGTGAGTGTTACAGGACAATTTCAAAATGAAATTAATTGTGTAATAGTTACATTCTTATAACTATGGCTAAACAAATATGCACAAAAATGTAAAGTATGGACTTGACCTACCTGTTACTACGGAGTAAACGCACCAATGACTTAGAAACAATACCAGCTTCAGATTTTGGTGCCAAATGCCAATAAAGCTGTGCAACTGCCATTACCACCTAAAGGAAGAACATTCGGAGCAGCATGTTAACTTCAAATCATCATTCATATCTACCACATTCGCTTCAGACCTGCAGGACTATCAGCTCACTCTTCTCCAGCAAGCAAAGTGAATATCAAAGTGCAAGTAGGCAAAGCAGACTGAGGAAGAACATTGGAATATATTTTTACTAATTAAGTACCTTTAGTTTTTCCCAGTATTTACCATATGCTATAATAAAGAGAAGGTCATAGTAATAGGGACAAAGAGAAAAAGCAGTAGGTAATTTGAATTACAAACATAGTGATACTACTCTTGATAAATCAGTATTGCTAACATCAGCTGTATAAAGTAATGAAGAAATATTCTTTACAAGTTTTTCTAATTTGCCTTTCCTTTATTATGACAGGCTCAGTATCACCTTTTATCTAGTTTCCACTCAAAAATCTTTCATTCCATTATTCTATTATTCAATTTATAAAACAATAGCAGCCTTTACTGGAAAATTTTAAAGTATCAAATCCAACAGAAAGTAAAAGCTACAGGGTTGTTTACCAATATCCTGGCTAACAAAATTCAGAAGACTGAGACATAAGCAACTTAAAACCCATGCTTCTTCTTCTCAAATTTTCTCATTAATACAAGACAAAATATAATCTTTATGCTAGCGAGTGTCATGTCACAACCCATCCTACAACAGTGTCATGATCAACTCTCTGCTTCAAACAAAACAAATCATAGAGACTCCAAGTAAAGCTCTCATGGTTACACTTCACTTGGTATCTTAAATCTTAGTACCAATAAAACAAAAATTATGATTCAACAATAAAAAGCAATTAAAAGCATCTACAGCCAGGAAATAACTTTAGGATTTTTAGCAATATACCACAAGTATCTTTTACTGTTGTGAAAAACATGATATCATACAGAAAGCTATTAACTGTAGCTAAATTCTGTGAATAGTATGAGTATCCCTGTAAGAGCAATTTAAAGTAGCATAATTTTGATAATACTTTTCAAAGTGCACTTTAACATCTCAGTTCACATTAATACCTGAAATTTAAAGATCATAAATATGAGAATCAATATCACATTTAATAAAGAAAATTATTTATGGAATGAGGGTAATAACTAACTGGACCTCTTCATGAAGTTGGATGGTAACCATATCAAACATACTTGCTCTTTGTATGGAATTAATAAGTTTCACAGACACTGAACAGTGATTTTTAGCAAAAACCTGTAAAAATTTAATCAATTTGTTTCCAAAGTCTGCTGGGCTGGCAGGTCATAAATGATTTTGAGAAGAGTCAGACATGAGTTAAAATCTCAAAATATGTTTCAATGGAGAACTATAACCTGATCTGTTTAGCTTATTAAGAATAGGTGACAAGGTGACTTAATCATGGTGCTGTAAATTTTTGCAGTGATATGAACATTCATTATCACTGGAAGACTTTTCTCATAGGACATCTAGTCCTGATTAACAGGACAAGCTGAGGTTAGAAGTAACATTCTGCGATCTGATTACATCACAATGATTCACTGTGAGCATGGCTTTTTCCAGTTCTAAAAAACTTACCTGTATTTTAAAATCTCATGGAAATAATTTAGCATACCATACTTATAATGTGATATCTATCCTGGAACCCTGCCAAGGCAACAGCTCTAGAAATGTGGTGTATAATTATCTACTTTTAAAATGTGAGACTCAAAAGAAAGAACAAATTAATGAATCAATTACAACTATGACTTTTTTGTAGATCTGTTCCATTACATTGCGGCAATAAACTGCACCAGTTTGTGTCATCCTAATTGCTGAGAGTTTTAACATTAAGGGCTACCTATGGTAGAGTCATCCGTGCTAAGTTGGATTCAAATGCTCTCATACTTTTTTCTAGTATTTTGTTTGTCTGTATTATTTGGAGCACATATCACAACCAGTTTAGGTGTTTCACTTACAAGCTAAGTTAAATGCAAAATAAAACCATCACACTTCTCCTAAATTAATTTTTTCTAAAAACAGATACTAGTAGTTAAACATTTTAATAAAAAAAGAATTTGTCATACAGCAGCATTTCGGCTTTGAAGCAGAGGCTTTGTATTTCGTAACAGCAGCCTGTGATCTGGGTCCATAGTATAGGTGGTTTTCAATTTCTGATCCTTCTCTTTCTGTTCTTCATCAGATTCATAGAAATTATTTTCACTATATTCATCCACCACTTCATCAACCTACCAAAGACAAAATGACAAGGACCTATATAGAATATTTGAATCAAAAGGTTTTATTCATTAAGGAAGTAACATACAACACCAGCTTCATTCAAGATTTATATGTTTTTTAAAAAATAGCTTTTGGCTTTTTTACCCATTTGCTAAAAACAGTAGATGTACTGACACAAAAAACAGATTAACAATATATACACAATTTCCTTAGAAATAATTTGTTCTAACAAATGAAATATCTTTACTGTTACTCAACAAACTATTTTAGGTATGTATATGGGCCTTTTTTGGACTTAAAGCCTATGATCCAAAATTGACATTTCTAGAAAATAACTAGAAATTAAAATAAGATATAGGTCTTCAGAAAACTTAGCCAGGCTGCATGCCTTGGTCAAAACTCAGGTGTAGTGAAAGAATCCATAAAAGCATCTTCAGTAGGGGTAGGAGGATGTGGGGAGGGAAGAAAGAAGCGACAATGAATTAAAACTGTCATTTTGTTACAATTTTTATTACAACTTGGAAGGACACTGACATTTTTTAAAAAATAAGAAATATGAAAGATAGTTTCATTACTTGATGCCAATTTTGCTCTCAGTGTTTCACAGGATGCCTAGCAAACTCAGATATTTTATGCAATAGCAACCGAAGTACTTCGATTTCCTTACTTCTCTTCCCACAGTTCTTTGTAGCAGTCACATTCTAAACTAAAAACTCAGTATGCTATATCAGGTCCACTGGTAAATGAATTCTTCCCTTGCCTACATGACAGGCAACATGAAAGGAAATTTCCTGATCCCAGTGCATCACAACCTGCACTGAAGAAGCTTCCTCTAACAGGAGGAGGATAATTCAATCTTCATTGATTCAGTCGTCAATATCCTTGCCTTGACTGCGACAAGACATGCAGATCAGTATTATTGAATTCAACAGGAATATTGAGTTTGAAACAGTATTTAACTCATTAATAACTGTTACAAATAAACAACCTGAGCTCTCACATTTCTGACTCCCTTTTTTTTTAAGAATTGTTTGTTTGGACATACCTGGAGCAGTAGAGTTCCAATAAAAAGCAGCATATGCCTCTTATAAGAACACTTTTATTTTAAATCTGATTAAGGTCCTTCTTCATACTCCAACAGCAGAAGTAGTAATATGATCTTCTCATAATCATGTATTTTATTGCAATTTTAGAATATTCCTCTTTTCTCTAAAATCTGCTAAGATCTGGTAGGAAATAATTATGTTCCAGACAAAGGATGATGACAATACCCAGGGAAATTTTAATGAACTAAAATTCATCAAAATCAAGTTGATGAACTCCTAATTATTTAGAATTTGTAGTCACAAGGATCCACTAAGACAAAGAGGACACGTAATACTGCAAGATTTGCACATTGTGATGGATAGGAAAGCAAAGTATTATGTAAGAGTCAGAAGACTAGGTTAAAAACCTGCAGCTCCTTGGTGTACAAGAACTATTATTTCCAATTCTATTAATCATACCACACATGGAGAACACTTACCAAACAATGTGAAAAGACTCAATCACTCAAAACAACTTAAGCCTCAAGCTGACCTACTGACTATATTCAAAGCCAAAGAGATACAACTCTAAGTTTAGAATCATAGTATTATTTAGGTTAGAAAAGACCCTTCAGCTCATGTAGTCCAATTGTTAATCCAGCACCGCCAAGTTCACCACTAAACCATGTCCTGAAGCGTCATGTCTACAAGTCCTTTAAATACCACTACGGGTGCTGACTCTATCTACCCCTTCACCAGGTAGTCCAATCCAGTGCTTGACAACCCTCACTGAAGAAATTCTTTCTAATATCCAAACTAAATCTCCCCAAGTGCAACTTGAGGCTTTATCTTCATCATGTTGCTTGATCCTGAACTGGCAACGACTTCCTTTCAGGTTACTGAAAAAAGTGATAAGCTTCCTTTTATCCCAGCCACTCCTCACAGGACTCATGCTCCAGACTCTTCATCAACTCCACTGCTCTGCTCTGGACTTGTTCCAAGACTTTAATGCCTTTTCTACCATGAAGTGCTCAGAGCTGGACACAGGATTTGAGGTGTGGCCTCACCAGTGCCCAGCACAGGGGGACAATCCCTGCCCTGCTCCTGCTGGCCACACCATTGCTGATCCAGGCCAGGATGCCATTGCCCTTCTTGGCCCCCTGGGCACACCCTGGCTCATGTTCAGTCACTGTCACCAGCACCCCCAGGTCCTTTCCAGCCACTCTGCCCCAGCCTGTGGAGCTGCCTGGGGCTGTTGTGACCCAAGGGCAGGACCCAGCCCTGGGCCTTGTTGAACCTCACACCATCGGCCTCAGCCCATGGATCCAGCCTGTGCAGATCCCTGTGCAGAGCCTTCCTGCCCTCCAGCAGATCAGCACTCCCACCCAGACTGGTGTCATCTGCAAACTGCCTGAGGGGCACCTGATCCCTTGTCCAGATCATCAATGAAGGCATTAAACAGGACTGGCCTCAGTACTGAACTCTGGGGAGGAGCACTGGTGAATGGCCATCAGCTGGACGTAACTCCATACACCACCACTCTTCTCTGTGCCTGGCCACCCATTAACTCTTTTAACCAGTGAGTAATACACAGATCCAAGCCAGGGGTGGCCAATATCTCCAGGACAATGCAGTGGAAGACATTTCCAAAGGCTTTACTGAAGTCCAGTTAGACAACATTCACAGCCCTTCCCTCATCTACAGAGTGGGCTACTCTGTCATTCTAGGAAGTTAAGTTTGTCAAGCAGACCTGCCTTTCACAAAACCACATGGACTAGGTTGATCCTCAGGTTGTTCTGCATGTGCCATGTAACAGCACTTAGGATGACCTGCTCTGTATCCTTGCTCAGCACTGAGGTCAAGCTGACAAGCCTGACAGTTCCCCAGATGCTCCCTTGAACCCTCTGTGTAGATGGGTGTCATATTTGCCAACCGCCAGTGAACTGGGATTTTCATGGTTAATCAGGACTGTTGCTAAATGATGGAAAGTGGCTCAGGGTCTGGCTCCTTCAGTCCTCATAGACTTGTGCATGTATAAGTGGTGTAGCACACTATTTCCCCTTGGATCATAGGGGCTTCATTCTCCTCCTCCTCCCTGTCGTACAGATCACGGGCTGGTTTCCTCAAGAAAAAATTGTTTTACAATTATTGCCTTCTTTGTTTCAAAAAGGGCACCTAAGTCTTTTCCTAATCCTTAATACTTTATTTCCCCCTGCAGTTTTGCTGGCACACCTTCTTATTCTCCCACGATGAAACGCTCTGTCATTCTGTGATCACAGAGAGTCTCCAGCCATCATATCACAACACCCACTAGTCCTTCTCTGCTCACAAACAACAGGTCCAGTAGGATGCCTTCCCTTGTTGACATCCTGACCAGCTGTCTCAGGGCTTACCTTCCAGGAGCCTCCTGGACTGGTTCCTCTCCAGGGCACTGTATTTCCAGAAGGCATCTGGTAAACTGAGAATGAAGACTATCGACTGTGAGACATCCCTCACCTGCCTCTTCAACATTTCATCTTCCTCCAATTAGCTCAGAAGTCTGCATCTACCTGAGTAAGCAAATCTGTTTCAGCATTCACCAGGATATTCTTATAATTTCTGCTATCACTCCCTAGCTTATTTCTAGACAGATCACAGTTCTAAGATTCTCTTCACTCGTTTCAAGCCTAAGGAGAAAATCTGAAACTGAACTGACACACAATAAATTACTGCCAAAAATTCAGACCACCAAGGCAAAACGTCATCTTAAGATACCTAGCTGAATTGTTGCTCTGTTCCCAGATAAACCTTGCAGTACAAGTACTGAAGCCTGTACTAAAGAAAGAGACTGGGACAAGCAGTAATTCTCTTCTGAAGTGGCACACAACTAGCTTCAGGGGGGCAAGCACAAGCAAAGCCTCTTGGTTCTAACAAAAAGGGAAAGCCTCATGCAGAGACCTTAGAAAGCACCTCCATGCTCAACAATAGTGCTACGGTGTTCTGGAGGAGAAAAGCAACCAGAGCAGCACTACACTGATGCTAGGCCTACATCTTGAACTTCAAACAGAAAAAGAAGGCATGAGTAGGTTATAATGGAGATATAAGTACTATTAACATTAATATTTTTCCTGCCAGCAGTGGACTGAAAGTCAGATTCCTACAGCGGGAGATGAAAGTCTATTTTAATTATTAATTTAACTATTTAACTAATTAATTAGCAATTGAATCAACAAATGACAGATGATTTCCTATGCACTTATTCTCCAATCTTCACTGTCTATAGTGCACTACACTAGACTGTGGAATATGCTTCTCCACACATCCGTGAAGAAATGCTAAATATAGGTGACACTCAAATTTTACCTTCACAGATGTCTAATTAGAACTCAAACTGATGATAATCAGTACATATCAGCAACCTTATCAGAAATAAAACCAATCCTGTGATCCTTTTTCACAAAGAGAGATAGCATGAGAGTTCTGGGAGAAGATTCAAATGTTCCAATGCTTTCTGTTGTCATTTCAATCCCTTTAGTTGCAGTTTCACAGTTGATTTAAGACTAATCAGTTCAACAGAAGTTTGTTGTTTTGTTTGCATTTTTAAAAGGATATTCTGTTTTGAGCAAGATTAGTAAAATGATCTGTCTCACTCTGTGGTCATAGGATTGTAGTGGTGCGAGAGTTGTTTTATTAAGTTATTAAGTTATTTTTGTAAGATTTATAAGTTATTTTTGTAATGGTTCAGTCCACTGTACCCCCCTGTGTTCTGTAATAGTTTCCCCCTTATGAGTTAGTTATATAACCAGACGTTTTATGCCAGTCATTCCTTCCCTGCACCTGTCCCTGTCAATCCCCCCTCTCTCCTCGTGGTCGCCCTATCTGTCACTTCGAGACCCTTCCCTGGATTCTGGAAAGATCCAGGGGAGGCGTCGAGTGATAGGCTGGGGCCCGGGGAATCCCCTCCTTCCCTCTTGTGATTTGTTAATGGTGCAGAAGCTGACAACCCTGTTACACCCCCGTGTTCCCTGGTTGGCTGACCTGTTGTCACCACCCCTGGATCCTCCCCCGTTTATAAGTGGCTGTCAGGCTTTGATCTCGGCTCTCTCTGGGCAGCAGTGGTCTGAGGTGGAGCTCCTTGCTGGACTCCCCTTAATAAACTACCTTCTACCCTGCTCAAGAGAGTTGACCCTTTTTCCGTCGCCACAGTCGTTATGCCATCAGGTCCACTCGCCTGTGTGGGGAACCAAGAACCTACCGGGAGGAGGTTACTCGCCCAGCCTGTAACCCCGACCGATCCACGCTGCTGCAGTGCAAAACTGAGCTAGCCTGTGGTCAACCCCTGCTAGGCATGAGGGACACAGCAACATAGGATCACTAGAACTACCCTGGATTTTCAAAAGCAGTAGGTAGGAAAGGGAGAACAGAAGAGTGGCAGTTGTTAGTTAAATGGCATTAAATGCACTGAACAGTTTGCAGTAGCACATGATTTAATTGTGCAGTTAATAGCTTTTCTAAATTGCAAAATGACTAAAAAGTTCAGCCCCCTAGGAGAATAAAATGATTAAAAACTGAGACCACAGTATTCCATACTACACTTTCCAAATAGCAACTGTGCATTTCCCATCTACTACAATTTATTTACAGCAGAGAAGAGAGTATTTTAGCGTGAAAGAACATGCATAATTCTGTTTTACGTTATTCCAGACATACAATTCAGGGACATCTTCATAAAGTATTAACAGCTTTAATGAAGAAACTGACATATAGCAAATTCCATTAGCCTGTTTTTAAAGTCACTAAGCAAATGAGCTAACACTTAACTGAGATTTTGCTAGAAGTTACATTTAATATGGCGTAAAAGTTGGGAATGTGACTTCCATTTAGGGTAAAATACATTATGTGAATAATGCAATTACCTCCAAACAGAGCTTCACACACCCACATACTGAGTTGAAGCTTCAATGATATCTAAAGCATAAATACACAGTATTTTCCCACTTTGCCAGCCTTAATTCCATCTTGTACTGAAAAAAGGATTCAAGTATTTTTATTCCTTGGTATAAATGACTTGAAGTTACAAATTTCAGCTTCTCTCCTCAGTTTCATATGGAAATACACCCACTGCATTCTTTTGATGTCTGTAGCAAAATCTTTGGCAAATGAGATTTTCAGTATCTTCCAGAGACCTTTGTAATACTTCCAAGAACTGTTCTCAAGTGAATTTTGGATAAGTTAGATTTTGAAGGTAAGAATAATTTTGGCACTAGTCACTGTTTGTTGAACTTGACTGCAATACCAAAACTACTTTAGCCCACCAAGATCAGTATTCACCTGCTGTATGAAGAACAGTTTCCTTGAAAAGGGAAAATGGTGGATAATCCATAGCATGGTTTGCTACTTAATGCGTTAATGAGTTATAGCAGAAATTTTGATGCTGGATGTGAACATGCCTACATAAATCCTTCCACATGCTTTATAGATGAGTTTCAGAACACCAGAACAGACCTATCATTACTCAGTAGATTAGCTGTGAGAAATTTCTGACAAGAAGAGAAAACCTCAACCAATCACACCTGTGTGAATAGCATGCTAGAAAAGCATTCATCTTCTCCACAACAGTAAATCCTTGAATATGGTTCAGGTTTGCCAGTATAGGTAAAGCTTGACAAGGAGAATTGTTAGTAGTCTTAAAAAAGGCATAATCTCACATGATAAAAACACTTGAAATAGTAAAGTGTAACTAATTTGCAGCCTGGCTGGAGAGAGGCTTTAGAAGGCACAAGTGAAGTTTGACAAGTTTGCCTTATTAAGCCAAACGGAGTAGAAGAGATAAAGAATAAAGGGATCAGATCCTCCACTCTTTAAGTAATATTTTCCTTTCAAGTACCAAACAGCCAGCAAAGGTAAGCTGCAGTTTATAATTAGTTGTGTGACAAAAACTTGTGCTACAGTGAACAGGCTGATAGAACCTAGTAATGACTCTGATGGCCCTGTAGAAGTAGGGGAGTATTTCAAATGCCTAAGTGTAAGCCTCTAGTGCCACTTTATGCTCCCGTGAGCATGAAAAAATCTGCATGGATCTGACAGACTCTGAAGGTATAGAGCCTACAGGAGATCCATAAAAACTGAAGACTAGGAAAAGGCACCTTGCAGCATTTTGAATAACACTGGACACCTGCACAGATGACAGAATTATATTGTAGTCTGTCTAAAGGTTAAAATTTTCAGATACTTACCATTCCACAGGACAAAATTAGTAAATAATCAAAATATTTTCCTGTTTAAAAATAGTTATTGAAATATTTTCTTGTTACATTGAAAGAAAACAATTTTCAACACTTAACAAACTCCCGATGCTCATGGGTTAAGAATCCTTTACACTGGAAAGGAACAGGCTGGGGATTACAAGACCAGTGAGAAACACACTGGGTTACAGAACAAGGATGCAGGTTACAGAAATGATTACAAACTATAGCCATTCCTGAATGGACAGAAATCTGGAGTCTTCGCTCTTACTAAACCAGAACAGTGTGGCCTTTACACACTGCATTTACAGTTTTCACCAACAAAGTTGCTTATGAGAACTTTAGAAACTTAATTTACCCCTTCTACCACACAGAATATAAAAATATTCAGGTAATGAGGTAGTGGTCTGGGATATGATATGTCTTTTATCAAGCAAGAATTTGTAAGGCAGCTTCATGAACTAACAGGCAACCATAGGACCTCTAGAATGCAAAGACTAAACAGCGCACAATATAAATAATAATGCATAATCTATACTATTTATATAAAGTATCGATACAAAATTATCACATTACCTAACACTGCATTCTGTCAGTCTTTCAAAGACTAGACCTGTTGCTCCTATGCAAGTCTAAAATTACACACACTTTTCAGTTAAGTGAAAAACAATGGAATGTGGTGATCTTGCAATATAGGTTGCAAGATCACTGTTATATTACTCTGATTTTCTTATATATTATGATTTTTACTTCAATTATAACCATAGTCTATTCATTACCATTTGGATAAAGAGGTCAGAAAGAAAACCTAGAGGGTTCAGTTGGACTTGTAGAATTATGCATATCTGAAGGCACTGAAACAGACTTGAACTCAAACAGTCCCCTTTTTCAAGGACCACTTTTCAGATTACAACACTATTCAAATGACTGTAATGGAATTGTACTGAAAATGTAATATATTAACATAATTACATAGATACAATATAGGTCCAGTAAATTACAATGAAAACTGTTACCTTAGTTTTGAGTTTTTGATAAGAAATTTTCACACAATTACATTTGTCGATTTTAAGAGTTTAGCTATACAAAGATATAAACATGCTTTCAGTTAGTAAAAATTGAAGTATTAATGGAAATTCCCAGGGCAACTTTGAGGCATTTTTCAGTAAAAGGGCTTGTATTTCAAGTCAGCTTACCTTGTGATATTAACCTCTGGAGCAGCATGTTTCATATGCACCAAAACATTCTTACATTTCTTAAGTTAAATTTTAATGCAGCTAAGGAACACAAAGTAAAATTCTACCAATTTGAGAAGGTTTTATTTGCAATTCAAAAAAGCTTTCTCTAGAAGACTTCCTATTTTTAAAAATAGTAAGCTCTGATATTCAAGCTACACAAAGAAACTAAGACACCTACTCAGTCCTGAGAACCTGACCAAGGCAGGTGAAATTTAACATTAAGGCATTTTCATTTACATTATTCTTAGCTTCCTTCAGCATATATAAGTCACACAATCAACAATACAAAAATCGATTTTTATTTGTAGTTTACCAATAATATTATCATCTATACAATACCCTGTATAATCCCAGTTCAGATGAATATGATTTTTTCATTCTAAAAAAAAGCCCCTCAATTTTCCGAAACATTATGAGTATGTAAACTCATTTATTACCTGAAAAACTCTTAAAATCCTTCAATTCAGCCTTACAGAGGCTTCTAAAAACTCACTTAGCCAATAACATAATTTTCTAAATATAAACATGGAAAGATAATGAAATAAAAGTTTAATGAAAATTTAAAAACCCTCAAACCTAAACATTCTTAAGAAACCCCATATTCATGAAAGTTTTATAGTTCACCTCTGAGACAAGAGCCTCACATGTGTGGAAACAGGGGTCTGAGGACCTCTGAATATTATTTTTTTACCAGTAAATGACAACTACAATAACATCTCTGCTATGTAACTTCATAGCAAACTAAGGTGAAAACTGAAGGAGTGTTCATTCCCATTTCTCTAAGAAACAGTGATTAAGTCTAGGACTGGTGTCTAAAAATAGGCGCTAAAATTAAAGTATGCTGTAGTAATTAATATCTTTCTTCAGCAACCTCAAATGTGCAATCACTGTTTTAATAAAGTCCTGTGACACTTGCAGATAGAACTAAAACAATCCATTATGATTTTTAGATCACTTTCATTTACTCAAAACAGTTTCATATTCCTCAAAACAGAAGTGAGACATAAAATAGCTTAGTCTTACCAAGAAAAAAACCCCTTACTTTCAGTAGTGTGGGGAAAAGGCACAATGACAATGCAAAGACTAAAAGATGCAAAGCAAAGAACAGAAAAAAAATTTAGACTATATGAAAAGAGGAAGAAAGTACAAGAAAGAACAGGAAGGGATAAATTAAACACTAAAATAAAATTAAGTAGGAGCAAAGGTGAAGGGAAGAAAAAAAGGTACCACTTACTTCTAGCTAAAAGTTTACCTCTTTTTACTCTCAAATCCAAACATTAAAGTGGAATTTGGAATCTTTATTCAGATGTTTGGTTAAATGTTTGACCTGTTTTTCTTGTTAAAATTTAATATCAACTTAAGTATCTGAAGAGGCAGTATAAGACATCAATATAGCAAGCAAATATGAAACAACTGCCAAGCAAAAATACTCTTGCACAGGGTTGCACAGTAAGTGAACCACAAAAACCCCCCAGTTAACTGTTAGTTAATTTTGTGACTGCAACCAAGAGAAGCGTACAACACGCTCTAGAATTAGTAGTCACCACCTCTCATGACTTACAGACAGGGTATGCAGGGACAGGGATGTCCCAGATCTTCAGAACTGCACATCACTCATGGTGCAGTTCCTGCACAGAACTGCAATAGCTACCTCCTTTTCTCGTGTTCCCAGTACACCCTCCAGTTACATCAAACCATGTATACATCTTGAAGCAACTCAACTTCCTTTCCTCTCAGAAAAAATACATTATTTTAAAAGGTAAATTCAATGAAAACATTTCCCACATATGGAAACATACTCATGTATTTATTTTCATTCTCACACAGCTTTAGGATTGTTTACAGCTAGTAAAATGTTTACCCAATATTTAAATAATATTTGGACTCCCAGCCATAGCTCAATATGTTTACTAGGAGACTAAAGTTTTTAAAACACAAAATAATCTTAAATTTTTGAAGAATGGTAACTGTACTTTTGCGTAGATTGGCAGTCTGAAAGGTGGCAGTTTGCTACCCTTACCAGAGAGTCTGACATACGCATCAAAACATCATCTATAGCCATTAAATCCTGCATTACAGAATTTTTTTTTCTCCTCCATTGTAATGCCTAAGTAGTCAAAGAAGCTGAAATCATCTTAAAACATCTGCTGATGCACATTAGTGATATTCTCACACTAACAGCTGGTGGTGTATTTATTCTATTGATAAATGGATATGTCATTATAATTCAAGCCTCAGTTACCCCTACTCTTCTTGGTACTTGGTACTGATACTTTTCCAACCATAAACTGCAGCAAACTTGTGCATACACTATCAAGGAGATGAATGATCCAAATAATTTGAAATTTTTTCACATTTACTATTCCCCATGGTCCTTTAGAGCCACCACAACTAATCAAGAATTCTACCTGACATTACAAACAGAAGAAGTGTACAGGCTCAGAGTCAGAAGCCTAAAGCTTTTTCAGAGCAGAGTTCTGATTGCACACACATGTTCCTCACACAGCAGAAAAAATAAATAAAGGCTTATTTTCACAAAGTAGATAAACAAGTTTATTTTACTATTCTTCTAATTATCCAGAGAAAATCCTGGTACAGTAATGAAAAGGCCACAGAAGTCACTAGACAGAGTAATATTCTACAGACAGATGCCCAGAATAAAGTTCATGAGTATGGAATCCAGGAAGGCCTCAAAGTAATCTAACACAGAACTCATTTCATACAGTTTACATAATTTTCTACGACCAAATAGCATTCCAATGGCCAAAATTAAAGCTAGAAACTTTAGTAGCACATGAGACTATGGGGATCTGCCACATTTAATATTTAAATGAAAAGTGATTAGCAGTTACACAGTTCATACTTAGATTTCTATAAAAATACTTGTTTCCTTCCAATTAATTTTTGTCTCCATAAGTCAGAGAAAATAATCTACACAGAGATAGAGACAATTTTAACAACTTATTTGCAACAGATGGCTAGAAAGCCTCTTATCCTATATATAGATAATAAAAAGAAACTCAGCATTAGTCAAGAAGATGAGACTACAGTACTGCATGGAAACATGGAAACTTTGCTGGTCAAATCTGCAGGAAAAGAAAGAGTTCCTTTCTTAATCTGAGTTCATACACATGTCCTAGAGAACGAGCCTAGAGAGATTCTACTCACTGCTACTGTTCCACTGCAACTCTGTAATGGGACTAACAGAAACCACAGCAATACATTCTGATGCAAAAATAAATGGTATTTTTATCTGCAGACTGTACTTCTGTTATTCCAACAGTAAGTGTTTAGCAGCCACAAAGCAAAACAAATCAGGAAATTAATATGCCCCAAAATTAACCCTCCTTTTAGTTTTTCTTCTGCTGGATTAATTTTTTCATCCAAACTTTCCATAATCAGCTTCAGGTAGTTTTTTTTTTTTTTTAATAAATATATGCACTAAGCTATTATCGTCTTACTAACTAGTACACACAAAAGGATAAATAAAACTGATGTCACAGTAAAATAGCTAGTCAGTCCATTTTATGCCCCAAACACTTCTCTAAATATCTTCAAATAAGTGGATCTTATATTAAATATTAACCCCACCTTGTGCATATCTAAAAGAACCTGGCCAGAGAGTACTGCGCTCAGATAAAAAGGGAAACCATAACTGAATCTAGACTGCGCCAATTCACACTGAAGATTCTGATGGATATACTAAAAAAGGAAGAAATAAGCAGCATAAGACAACTTCACTGTAAACTAGTTTTCCTAATTTAATTTTTTGCACTTAGCAGACAATTCAGGATCAAGAGAATTCTCAGAATCTCTCACAATCTTTTAGGGTAGTGGAAGAAGTAAAATTAAAAAAAAAAAATTAAAATCAGCAAGAATATCATCTGGCATATATCTACAAAGAAACTTCACTGAGATGATATGTTAAATAAGTAATACATACCATATCATGGTTAATTTTATCCTTAAAAACTGAATGCCATTCTGAATATTTCCTAAATATACATCTATGCATACTTACTGCAAAAGAGCATAATAAAACTTGTAGATCCTCCACTGAGTTGGAAAACAAAAGAAGGGAAAGGTGTATTTGGGCTGATTAATTATTAAATTATGATATACATATGAAATACTTTTGAAGTATTTTAATGTGCTTCATTTTTACTGCTTTATCTAGGTAAACTGGCAGCTATTACCCTGAATACACCCTTCACTTATGTTCTCAGCTTCTAAGCAAAGGTTTCAGAAGTTTTATTAAGCTCTGCAATAAACCAGCAGACCTGATTCAGGATGCTTATTAGTGTTAACAAATTCTGCAAAAGTAAAGGATGGACACTATTTTCTGTGTGCTGTGCTTTCAGCTTGATCATTCACAGTTACAGTTCCCTCAATTCATACCCCGGCACAGAGAACAATAACAACAACAAAATACCTCAAGCAGTTTTAGATACTGCTGAGCTGTCTTAACCAGCCATTAGACACTGAATTCCATCAGACATAACCATGACCTTTATGGCATACACTAAGAACTCATAACTAAAAGATACTGTAAGAGCAGCATCTCTGAGAAAGTACTGTAAGAGCAGGAAACAAAGCATTTAACGAAAGACAAAGAGCTCACACAACAGCTGAGGTCAGAAGGGACCTCAATATTTTGTCAGAATAATCAAGCAAAATAAATATTTCCAATCTGTTTCTTCCTGTAATTACTGAGAGATGGGCTACTTTCCATGATTCGTGCTTTTAGATACACGGACATTCAAATACTTAATGTTTTTCTCATAAAAGTCCTTACTCTTCCAGATTGTTTTCTTCATGCCTAATTTCCCTTTCCATCCCTCCCAGCCCAACAATTATGCCAAATTCTGAGCACTTTAAACTGAACAATACTTCAATAATTAATCCTAAAATATAAGCCTGAGACATGCTTCTCATAAGTACTTATCAGGATCTTTGTAATGACTGCAGCCCGTGATCAATCTGAATTCACCATTCTTTTCCAATCCTTGCTGAACACCAAGAGAGTTTATTTATGTAATCTTCAACTGTCTGGAATGAAGCTGAATGGCCCTCAGAGTCACTGTTTTTCTGCTAGACTGCAGCTCTTAACTCTGTCTTGCTCTATACAAAGACTGTTGACACTTCTGATCAGTCCACCTGTTTTCAGAAGATGCCCTCCCAAATGTCACAGAAGTTTGTGGTAAATCTGTGTACCAGGACAGCAAAAGCAGTTCCTACTTCCTGCAATCTTCATCTCCATGCAGAAACAGGGATGGCTGAACAGCTTGAAAATCAGTTCCTGAACTGCTAGAATGCAGCTCAATGTATTCATGAAAACTACCAACAGCTTTATTTTACCCATCTTTATGTACTAGGCTGCAAGCTGTCATGGTTCAGGAGGTATTTATAAACAGGTTGGCAGTCCCAGCAACTTCTGCAACAAGGGCAGGACAAAACATTTAAGCTGAAATGCATCATGGTTTTATCTGCTATCAAGTATTTTTCTTCCCAGAAAACCTGGAATTGTTTTTGGCTGGTTTTAGTTCCAAGCAGCTATTTTTACTCCAGAATATCAGCATCTAGTCTCATTTCAGCTAACACATGTTAAAACTGAATACATACAGTTCATCCAGAAAAAAGGTTATTCTGAAACTGCTATTTGCAAGTAACTACTCAAAAAGCACCTCCAAGTATTTTAAGACAAACAGGATAAACCAAGGACTTTCTTCCTTACTTCATTCACAATTAGAATTAAAAATTACACTCTTCAAAGAAGCTAGAAATAGGAATAAAAAACTAAGTATTCTTGGTTAATGGGTAATTGGAACAATTTTAAGCATATTGCTTAAAAAAAGATCTTTCTCCGTAGCTGGTAAGTATTCAAAATATATATATATATATATATTTTTTTTAAGATTTCTAAATGCTCAAGAAACCAGTTCCAAACATTACACCATTACTTGCTAGGAATTAGCTCAACTTAAACAAAAGCAACATATGTTCCTCAAAAAGTAAGGGAAAATTTTACTGAATAAAAATGCAAATATGCATTTTAGCAGCCTTGAATTTATTAATCTGATAGGTTTAATTTCCATTTTCCTGCATCAGCTTTATTTATAAAGTGTCGTGCCCTATAAATATGCTGTTATTTTCTATAGTCAAGCACCCTCTTAACAAATCTTCTCATTAATATGTAAATTTAAAGTCAATCGGTCTTCTCCCTGACAGCACCATGAATTCCTAGTGCACTGTATAATCGGCTTTGACTTGGCATCCACTATTTATCATCAAAGATGTCAGTTAGAAAAATTATGGAAAACGCACTGCAATTGATATGACTGCAATCTACTTTGTCAACACTTAATTGTTCCTCAAATCATACATTTACATATAAACAGCCTAAATACTGATCCATAATGATGCAAATAAACTAAATTAAAAATCTCTTCTACTGCACAAGATGGCCTGTTGTATGATGAGTTCATTTAAGAATGTATTGACAAAGTCATGCATTTCAACTAGGACCACAAAAAAAATCTGCTAATTAAATTGCTGAGTAGGTAGACAAACTAAATTTTACACTGAAGATCTTGAAAGTGAAAACAAAGTGTTATTAATACTACACTACTGATGACTAATTTTAGGTTGACACAGGCAGTATTGTCACACAATCTTTTGCATTCCTGGAGCAGAAGCCACAGCAATAACTGTCATCCATCCAGTTCCAGTGAAAAAAGAATTAAAGTCTTGAAGAAACCAAACACCATCAAGACCTCCACCCTCAGTCCAAGACAGGAGGTCATCCTCCTCTTCAACTTTTTTTTTGCCCAATTACAGACTAAAACTGGCTGAAACATATTGTGGGACTATAGCTTTAGGTAAAGCAGATTATCAATTTTGATTCTCTCTAAATTTCAGAAAGAAGAACGCAAGTTGCCTTCCTCCAATATTGAACATGTAATAAACACTGCCTCAAGAACATCAGGAAAACATACAACTTAAATGCCTCATTATCTAAAAATACCTTCCTTATTTTATGCAATTTTCTGGGAAGCATTGTTATTACAATTTAGTTTTCATCAAAAATGAAAAAAGGTCAGAATCTAATGAGTAGCACATAATGATTCTACTTCAGACATTTTTGCTATATTCATTGTAATTCCTGCTTTTTTAAGAAGAAGTGAATATAATTGTAAATGAAATCAGACTAAACTGTTTGGCCAAATATATCTCCTCATAATTATTTTCACACAAAAAATTACATGTATATTAACACAGAATGGCACTGCATTTCCATCTTTTTTGCCAGGCAAAGGATATTAAAAAAGAGTTAGAAAGAATTCAGTGATAGAGTGATAGTTGGTGTCATCCCCTATTCCAATGCTGAAAAAAGAAATCTTTAAAAAATTGCTAATGTGCTACTTATAAATTACTATAATCTGCACTAAAATGTGCAGTTTTAAACATGAATGGCCTTCAAATTAAATGGTAAAACTTAACACTAGTAACATCCTCAAGCCTTTAATAAACACAAACAACCAGAGCTGTGGAGCAATTTTAAACAGTTCTTTCCAGAAGTATTCTTTTAATTTAAATTGTTATTCAGAGTTAGATCTCTATTGAAACAATGTTAACAGCATAAATTTCTTGAGCTATGCCCTTTTTTACTGTAAGAAGTGACAGAATTTGTGTCTTTCTATAATTTTTTCTTATAAAACCTCTTTTCATAAATTTTTAAAGTATACTCATATTTACACAATATAAATGAAAATAACCACATCATTTTTCACATTTCACGTACGTATGTTTAAGTGCTCACGTGCTGTCTCAGCACATTAACAAAGCCTAAACAAGTAGAGTATGTCCTGCAGTGATACTGGGTATCAACAACATAAGTAGAGTCTGCCCAGTTTCAGGACAGAATGGCAAACATTTCTAGTTTTGACTCGTGCAAAACTGTCTAAAGCAAAAAGCAACATGGCTCAAAGAACCACAGAAAAAGGAGTCTCTCTGCTGCCTACAGGTTGTGCCATGAGTAAGTAAGAAACAGTTATACCCTGGAAGGAGAATTCTCAAGCTCTTAGGTAGATGTCTTGTGTTAGTGAAATCTTAGAGAACTAAGGCTCATGCATTTGATCACTATTTTTACTAAAGTCTCCACAGAAATACATCTTAAAAGACTAAAAGTAAATCCAACAATGGAAATAATTCAGAGCGCAGGCTCACAACAGTAATTTAAGAAGTCGCAAACTTACCTTCCATGGGCTTACAAACTGAGTACGTGCATACCGAGTTAGCATGTGGATTATAACAACTTGACCCCACTCTTCCACATCAACCAGCAAGTTACAGAGCTTTCGGTAGTTCTTGTGAATCAGATCTATTCTATCTGGACACACTTCCTCAAATGCCATCACCACACTCCCAGCTACCAGCTACAAAACAAAATATAAAACAGAAAGTCAGTACTAGGTCTACAGTTAGACCACAAGTGAGAATCAGAATTAATAACAGCAATACTCAGCATTTTCAAATTATTTCTATTCAGCAAAAACAAACAAAACAACAACAAAAAAACCCTCACAGAAATGGTATCTTACTTAAAACAGAATTGGGGTAAGGTTATTAGAACAGAGAAAACACTTGCTGTTTCTATTGCACACATAAATCTTAGCTTCCAGCCCTGAAGACACCATGCAATGTAAGCATAATTCTTTTTTCTTACAGATTTAGCGTCCAAATAAATTAACAGAAAACTTGCAATTAACTTAGAAGTAACGGGAAACAACAAAAAGTAAAACATACGCCCAGCAAGATCTTTTAGGATTCTATCAATACCGGCCTTATCAAAGTAAAGAAGAGCTAGGCCAAGATCCTTGGCATTACTGGAATTCAAACTTCTCTCTCAATATCGCAAAATTAACTGTCACAGAAAATTTTACATTTAGAATTTCATTAATACACTCCTCCCCACCCCCCTCCCCCCCCCAAAGGCATAAAAATCAGCAACAGAATAGAACTTTTCTTCAAAGAAGGCAAAAATAGTATCTGCATGTTGTTCAGTACTTCCTTAAGTTACATAATTGCAGAAATGCATCATTTATATCCTGCCATATTCTCACACAATTTTTTGCCTTCCTAAGAAATATCTCTTATTCATGCACCATGCTACAAACAGCAAATAGCTTTGTTTTTATGACAAAATTAAATAGATTATCAACATTGTAACATCTCAAGATTACTGAAACCTTCTGCTGGGATATTTTCTTTTAAAATAATGGGAGGAAATATATATCGGGGTTTCAGCTAAAATTCTGTCAGTAGGTTACTTTAAGTGCAAGAAAAGATCAAAAGCTGACCATGCCTTATAAGGACATATAATTGTGTGCCTGGGATTAGTGTTCTTTCTCTTCTAATTGCTTTAATTAAGATTTGTTTTGTGTCAGAGTACATGTTAAGTCAAATAACTAAAATGATGATACTTTATGTGAAGCAGCTGATATGTATGCAGTTAGCATGCATGCAGTATAGCCTTCTGGCAGCAAATTAATGTCATATTCTATCTGAGCACTAGGGATCTGCATTTCAACCTCTATAATTTCCCCAATGACTTAAAGTAAGCAATTAAATAGAAGTGCAGTTTATTGAAATGGTACTTTTTGAGAAATATTAAATACAATGATATTCATATGTTACATTTTTCTCCCTGTATTTGGCTGACATGTGGTTTATTAGTATGCACTCAACATTACAATTGAAAGAAAACAGCTCAGAAGATAGTCTTGCTATTATGCTAAACAAGTCTCAGGCTCTGTGGGGATTTTATGAATTACCAATAAGAATAAACGTGAAGTTGCATTTATTGTCTCCAGCCTCATCCACATACTGGTACCTGCTGGTCCCAACAAGAATGCAATTCATTCAAGGGAGCAAAATCTGATTATTTGATAGAGCTAAATACACTTTACATCTAAAATAATTTGCGGTATCATAAAAACAAAAGCTCTTTTTTATCTGTTGTTGTACTAAACTTTCTTCTTAATAATGTGCTGCAGCACTAACCTATCTGCAATTAAAAACTGCGGCAAGTTGACGCTAAGGTGGGTGCTCAAAGCTCAGCAGAAGGCAGTAGTTAATCCCAAAAACTCACTATTTGTCCTTAGCACGTATTCATTTAGGCCACAGCTGAGAAGCTTTCCCACTGGAAAAGTGTGAATTCCCTTTATCAGGATGCAGAACTCTGAACTACAGTTAAGGTCAGCTTGCAGAGGACAAAATGATAGAGTTGAAGTTTAAGAAGAAAGAGGCCACATAGAGAAACTTCTTGTAGGTCACTGTTTCATATCAGAGACAAGAGAGATTGACGTATATCAGTTTATGACTATCAGAATAGTCAATCTAATATTTAAAAATACCCGTTTAGGTTCACAGGTGAAGGTCAACACATTTCCAACAGTAATTCTAGAGAAAATACCCTTGTCTTTTACTACCAGTAGATCAGTACACATATTTTCTCTTTCAATTGGATACAATTTAGTTTGAAAGCTGACACTAAATACATACAACATTAACTCAATCATTTAAAACTAAGAATATATCCTATAAACACTGCTGGCTTTTTAGAAGCTCAGAAGCTTTAGAAGTTACTAAAACACAACAACCTGACACAAAGAAAGAGTCAAAGTAGAATATAGGAATTCTAAATAATTACTTATTTCAAATTACTTCTGTCTCCTACTCAAGTTTACAATGACTATGCTGTCACTTGTGAACACTTAAAAGACACTAGTAAAAGAACTGAACATATGCCATGAAATGCAAGGGATGCACTGGGTAAACATGCATTTTATTCCAGTAGCGAGTCCGTAGATTTACAAGTTAATATAGGAATTACTATCTATCATGACATTATTAATATCATGTCTCTCTCCCCATTATGGTATTTTCTAAAATTGGGCTTTTCATTTGAAAGTGGAAAAAAGTAGGAATGTGACAGACTGAAAATGCACCGGTAACAAGCAGATTTCTCTGAGAAAATTTCCTAATGCTTTCTTAATAAGAGATTATTTTCTAGTCTATATTGCTTCCCCTACAGCATGATCCTACTATATATCTAAACATCAGTGGAACAGCTAATAATCTTTGTTTATTAAATGCTCAACATTCCATAAAAGTATTTAAAATTAAAACAAAATGATCCAATCAGAATATAAAACCAAAAAAATATCAGTTTCTAAAAAACAGTCAGTTAATTTCCATCTCACTGTGTCAATAGTAGCTTTTAGTATAAGGAGATAATATAAATCACTCCAACAAAACTAGCAATGAGCTCATCAAATTCAAATGCTGCTTTCCATTTATGTATTTTTTATATTAAAGCAATAAACATGGTTCATTTGTCTTCCACTAGGTGCCACATTTTTCTGTGCTGTTGCTATGAACTTCAGCCATTAGCTGTGCTCCAAGGTAAACTATATGAACCATCAACAAAAGTGACACCCAATCTATGGAGTTCATATTTTCTCCAGATTATCTATGCTAGTTGACAAGCTGGTAATGAAAAAAATCACACTAAGCAAATGGTTCCTCTAATAACAATAAATTTTCTATAAAATTATGAAGGGTACAAAACGTTTCCTTGCATCTATTTTGTCATGAATTCTAATTAACGCTGCGAAAACCTGAGAGTGCTGGGTCATCACAAGAAGTGCATCGGGGTTTGATTGATAATACAGCACAAGTTGGCCCACGCTGCCAAGATTCTTCTCTCTTAAATTAATGGCCACCCCACCTGCCCTAATCATACAGCCCAAATGATATTCCCCTTCTTATTTCAATTTTCTGGAGGCAAGGAAAGTGGAAAAGATCAGTCATTTATCTTCTAATAGCTGTATAATAGATCTATCACAACAAAACATCTGCACAAACCAGTAATTTTTTTTTCCCCACAAAATTGAAGCATTTACCGTCATGAAATCAATAAGTTAAGAAAACATTGTCTTAGCCACACATTTGGTTTCTAAACTAAAATATTACATTATTAACTGAAGACTACTGTTAAAAACAAGAGTGTCCAGCTTTCTTTTCCCATTATGCCCAAATACACTGCTTTATTTTAAGAGTAAGGTCTTCATCACAAAGCCCTCACCAATTCCTAGGATGATTTTTTAATCAAACGAATGTCGCTGAGAAAGAATCTGCACTTCATCTAGTAGCCATGCAGTCTGCAAAAGAAATCTCTATACTCGCGTATTTGCATCTATACTCAGATATTTGCATAAGATCTTTTCACCACCAAAATGGAGTTAACACAAAGTTACATATTATTATTAATAGTAAATTATCACACCAGAACAGAATAATAAATTCATTATAACAGAGGTATGTACCCAAACAAAATAAAATCTGATTGAATCTAGAGATGTAAATCAGCAATAAATCTGGGCATTTTTAACATACCCATCATCCATACAACCACATCCCAACTATATTCTGCCTTTCCTTTATTGGTGTTTTTAATATACTAGAGATACTTTAATTTAGACTGTGAAATGCAAGTCACAAGTTCTTTTTGCTTTACAGTTTTGGATAGCAGGCATGATTCCTTTTCAATGCCAACATGGATTTTATTTTTCTTTCACCTGCTGTAACTCAGATATCATTATGAACTTGATTTTCAGCGTTGCTTACACAGCACTGAAAAATACACAGGCTGATAACTACAGTCCTTCACAGCATCTTTTTCTTCCAAAAAAAATTTATGCAACAAATCTTGCCTTAAATCCTATGCATCAAAGCTAGGTTATCACTGAATAGAAAAAATAGAGTGGAGCAATGCAGAATTGACTAAAAAGAAAAGAGAACTAGTTTGCTCTAAATCACCCAATTATACTTTCACACATGACTAGCCATATTACTTTCAGAAAAAATCATTTTAGCATAGACTACAAGCATGCTCTTATCCTCCCTTCTACATAAAATTGCATCAGCTGCTCAGCTACCTAGAATTACTAGAAAAACAAAAGGAGCAGGTATATATGCCTATCAAAATGTGAGGTACTTGTAAAGCAAGGGCAAAAACATAACTAGGAGTTTATAAGCCTCAATAATAAAAATACTTGTAAACATCTGTTTAAAATATAAATACACTTGCACAAAATCACAGATTTGTTGATAGAGCCTAATTCCTAGTCAGCAGCCCTTGATGGTATGTTAACAATGGCTTGCAGTTGATAATTTTGCATTTTAGATTAACTGAGAGCTTGTGTTTTAATTGAATCTTTGTGTTAAGACACTCAAGGAGTAGAGTGATTTTTCATTTATCTCACCAGAAATTTTAATGAAGTGCTGGGTTAAGGTTAGATCTCATCTCATTTTAAGTTTTGCTTACCTCAGCTTATATTAAAATTTACTACTGATTGAGACCTAAAAAAATAAACACATCCTATACTGTCTTAAAAAGGGCTTATTTTTACTATAGTAAAATGTCCCTCCAGATAATGTCTTGCTATTTCAAATGCATTTAATCGTATAAATGTAATTGAAATACATTGTGTCTTTTCTGTGCAACAAAAACTGCATTAATGACACACAACAGTTTTTTCATTCTGAAAAAATTTCCTGGTTTACAGAAATTTAGAGGCATCTATATTTATTAGCTATTCTATCTCTAACACAGAGATTATGCCAGTGTCAAAAATCCTGTCTGAGGTCAAATAACTATAGAAAATAAGCAGATTTTGAGTAAAAGTTTACTTCTCATTAAAGTGCAGTCTCAAATATCATCTAAATAATATTAGACTGTTACATACATGGTTCATGTTACTAATTACATTCTCCCTCCAAACATGTCCAAATCAAATGGATCTAAAAAAAAAATCAAATGGATTAAAAAGAAAAAATATTAAAATTTAAAAATTATAATCAAAATAATCAATAATCAATCAACAGTTGATTTTCTCTAGACCCAATGGTTAACATACAACACATTATGGCTTTTCTGAGAATTAATAGTCCTTAAGTACATAGAAGTGCCAAAAGTAACTACACATTTCCATCAAATGAAAAAAGGTGGAAAACCACTGATATTCAACTAAGTCACTAGGATTCTCTCACTCTGGTAAAAAAACTATTTAAAGAGCAAACTGATTTGCTGACATTAGATTAGAGCTAGCAGGAGATTACAACTAATATTAATGTATGGGAACAGCTCTGCTGTTGAGTAGAAGGAATCCAAAGATCAGTGTCAAGTAAACATGTGGGGTTCTAGTTCCACATTACCACCCTACAAATTTCAGGCACCTTGACTGTCAAAAAGGCAGCAGGAGCTACAAAAAGCTGAGACACACCACTTATCATATACAGCCACTTCATAAGTCTATGACCAAAAGCTGTTGTTTTACAATTTGGTCCCATTTGAAGAATTCCTATGGCAGCAAATGGACCTAATTTTCTTCAAAAGTGTTTGTGTTTTTTATAAATGTTGAATGAGCTTTCTCTTTTAGGCTAAGTGTATGAAGTACAGCTTCTCTTAAAAAATTCAAAAAGATGACTCAAATTAACACAAATTTCCCTAGGATGCAGCCTTATTAAACCTACAGTCACCAGCTTAAGCCCACATACGTACACACCTGCACTTAAGGACCAGCACCTATCAGCAGCTGCATCTCCTCCAATTTTAAAAGCTGAAACTAGCTAAAAATGGCACTCTTGATTTCCCCACTGTGAGAAAATTGCTGTTTTCCAATTAGGGGCAAAGAATAAGCTTATTCAGATTGGAGTTACCTGCCAACGAAACACTTGTGCACTATGCAGGTTCTGTTAGTGAATGTGGAGGCTTTCTGGGAACATTCAGTGGTACGTGACAAAAGATAACAACTCAAGATAAAGCTCTGCCATGCTAGACTAGTCCTTCCAAAGCTATGAAATATTAGAGACTGATCCATTTTAGACCACCACAAGCTGTGGAGTCTGTGGTGAAAAAGCACCCTTTGTTAGACACAGAAAGTCTTAAAGAGAGATCCGTATGTTTTCTTTCTGAAATAATTATTCTTCGTATAACTTCCCAAAATAGTAAGATTTCTGGAGCTGAGATGTCAGCCCGGACTGGAATCAGGTGTTACTAGGGAACAGACAAAGAGAGATCAGAGGGAGCAAGAAGTTGTAGCAGTTACCCATGTATGTCTTCAAACAAATGCAGAAGACCCAAGTCTAGTCTATCATTTTCAGCTATTCCATCAGCTGGTATCTTTGTAAATATGGTGTCCAATACTCAGTGTCACAGAGGCACCAAAACTGGAGCAAAGACTAGGCAATAAGCCCATTATTTCATTCTAATTCCAAATTCCAAGGAGATAACAGATCCAAATATACTCTATACTTTCTTATAAAGTAAACGTGTAAATGACTAGGCATGGTGTTGTAGTACATTATTTGAGTTTATATTGTATTTCATTTTATATTGGGTTTTGTAATGCTTTCTTCTGTACCCCCTGTTCTCGTGGAAAATGCATCATCATGAGATTTGTCCCTGCTCCTTCTCTCCTCCCATTCTCCCACACTGGAATGTAATCCAACTCTGTTCTACTCCCACCTTGTCCCTGATTGGGTAGGGGCTTGTCCTTGCCTCTAGCCCCTTCCCCCCGGATAAAAGCAAGGAGAGCACGTGGATCTCGTGCTAAGCTCTTGGGCTTGGGATGGGGACTGGACTGAGCTCTGGACCCTACCAGGGCAGAACCCCAGACTGAATAAAGCCTTGATTTCATACCGGACCAAGGGCAGACTCCTTTTGCCATCAACGGGACCTGCTCTCTCTAAAGGAAAAGGTTTGCAGCCTCTGGGATCTTTTGAGACTTGAAGGGAAAAAAATCCTTCCAGCTGTGGTTTCTCTCTCAAGCTAGATGAGACAAAAATGGAGCAGGGGCTCTGGGGGAGAGAGAGCCACGGCAGCATGGGATAACCATTTACCATATGATATAAGGCCTAGGAAACAAAGTACAAACTCAGGAATTTTACTTTTTTTTGTAGTTTTTAGCCCTTTATTCCTCCACTGGTACTAACATCCTAATCCCACATTCACAAACTGCATGTATACCATGAGCACAAACCATGAAATAAAATACATGAAGAATCACTGCAGGTGTAGCTTCACACCAGCTCAAAGGCCTCTGTAAAGTCAAGCACAGATGCAGTCAGAAGACTTGATCTACTGTCTGCTGAGCCACTAAGCTCTAACACACCTCTGTCAGTAACTCTTTGGTGGCAGCTGCAGGATGTCTTTTAGAGAACAACACCTTTTATGCTCTGAACACCTTCACTGTATTAGAACAATGGAGGATATCGTTCCAAGCGTTACAAGAACACTTGGCAAATAGCAGATGAAACCACACACTATCTGGTACCTAGTAATACTTTCATTAGTCAAAAAGGATTACATTCATTAAATTAGTGACCTGCAAAAGAAGAACATGAGAATGTTTTAATTTACAAATCTGGTTTCTCTTTAAATCTAACTTTGATTCTTTGGTCAATTACCTTTCTAGTTTACAAGTGGGACACTTATTTGCAAAGTAAAACAAAATAAGGTGTGTGACCATTGTGAGACATCCAGGAGTTCATATGGAAAACCTGTAGCTATATAGGGCAGGTAAAACATAACAGAAGTGTTAAATTTACAGAAATTATGTAAAGAACATCTCTTGTTTACTAGATTGGAAGTGGAGATACTGGCAGGAATAAATAACTGCACAGCAAATATAATTTTTTAACAACTATACACAGTGCAAGATAGATGGATGTCAATAGGCACGCTGTGCATCATACACAAGTAATTTATTCTTACAGTACTATAATTGAAATTATCAAACTAATTTCCCAATGAAAAAGTGCATATGAAAATTCATAAACACTTGCACACTGATTAATATTATTATATAACTATTTTTCAAAATAAAGTTTAAAGAAGCATACATAAAACACACTTACAAAAACATTAATTAACAGACTCATGATGCAAGTAAAATTACATCATATTAAAGGATAGTCACTATTACAGTCATACTATAAAAGCATAAATATACAATGATACTTCTGTCTAAAACCATACAAAATCACACTGGCAAGGGTTAGGAAAGTGTATTACTTACTGCTGAATGACAGTCTCGGGAGTAAACTCTTTAAAAATATATGCATGTGTCACAAAAACTGTTTCTTACCGTACTTCTATCCTTCAAAAGCTTTTCTATCACTTCAATCAACATTTCCTTTTGCTCTGGGTCAAGACTAGAAGGAAAAATAAAATTATTTTAACTAATATGGTCAGACATACCCAAAATTAAAGCAGGTTTGGTTTTTTGACCTTTAGACACAAGCTAGGAACAAAGAGGTCTGAAGAAACCCCTTCCAGAAAAATCAAGTTTTCCAAAGAACTCATTGCAAAAGAACTTAACTGAAATTAAGTTAGGATTATAAAATAAAATTGTAAATATTTTATCTTATACCCTTTATATGTGTTCTACAGGAAAATTAAACTCATTAAAAAAATTAGCATCTAAGAAACATTAAGACAGGCCAGCCAACTTCACAGAGAACTTTACTGAACTTCAGATGTTAAGTGACAAGGTTCTCATTGCTTTAGCAGAAATTAATTTCAGCATGAATAATTCAGCGGTGAATGAACATCAGGACAAGGAAGATTCATACTTTTATTATCTAATTATTAGCATAAAGTAACTTTCCTTGAGTAAGACACTTCAACCACTTTTAAATAAACCACAAATTTTAGTCAGAAGTATTGGAACTCAAAAATGTGGACATTTTATTCAAGTCTACCTATACAAAGCTGGTGTCCAAGGTAATGAAAAATATAAAGCTTGAAGTCTTACATAAATAGCAAAAGCAGAGGAAAAACAAAAGTTGCAAGCAACAACCTTTGTAGCATCTTTTCACATTATGAGAGCAGGAAAAAAAAATGCCACAGATATCCACTACTGTCGAACTTGCTTCTTAAGCAAGTAAGGACAAACTTTTCACTCCAGCTGCTTCTCCTCATGGATCTATCTATACACCACAGAAGAATTTAAAGCCAAGTCAAAAGAAAATAGAAAGAGTAAGGGAGTACAAACACGCACAGAGATGTGTAGCTCTATGCCTTTGAAAAGTCATTTCAACATGGATACAATTGAAGATAACTGAGAGAGTATTTGGTCATCTTCACGTACTTCAGTTTTAATGGTGAGGGATGGACTGCTCTAATGCACAGTATATCCTTCCAGGTACAGATTCACAAAGTCATTATCTGGCTGAGTGTTGGAGTCCAGGGCATTCCTTTGGTTGCCCTGGAGGGTCAGGGATCTGGGCAGGGGGGTCTGGGACCCCAGCCCAGAGCTCAGAGAGACACTGGCTTTGATTTCAGTCCATGGGAAAAACTTCCTACACTGAGAGAAGGTTTACAGGCCACAAGAATGTGAGAAATAGTAGTTTAGCTTATCACAGAATGAGAAAATAATAGTTTTAGGTTCCTAGCATTGAAGTGAATGGGGACAAGATGGAGAATCTGGGGCGTTGTCTCCTTCTCCTTCTTCTTCCCTCACTCCATTGCTGCATTGACATGGCACAAAGTAGTTAGTGAGGATTGGGTCAAAGTAAAGATGACCTTTTTAGTAATAGTGATAGACATTGGTAAGAAATAGTAAATAAGAAATACGTAGTAATTAGTATAAAAGATAAGGACAGCCCAGCTCGGGGGGAGACGTGAGGAATCCATGCAGCTGCGAACATCTTGTCGGACTCCGAGAAAATTGTAAGATAAGAAACAATAAACGAAGTATGCAACCTTGAAAAATCTAAACCTGAGAACTCCGTCTCTTCCTTCGGCTCGGCTCGGAGCTGTGCAGGGGAGCAAAGACCCTGAAACCACCTCAATGTTGGGGTAAGCCCCCGACAGCTGAGTATTACTTCACTAACACTCTAAGACCTAGCAATATTAGAACATGCAACACATGTAACAAAACTTTGCTAGAAGCCACCATCATCATAAGCAACACAACACTACATTGTTTTGTAAGCATTTCACGATCACCTTTCATTCCAACTTCTATTTTTGTAAAAGGAATTTTACTGGATCTTCTGCCACGGACCAAAACCTTCATGGAAAAAGCCAAGTGTCTTTCAAAAAGGTCTTATTTCAAATTTCTAAAATTGGCAGAAAATTTAGAGAGAAAGGAATACTTAAAGCTAAAAAACTTGAGCAAAACAATTATTTTATGTGATCAAGAAAGTCTTCAATAAGGGGTCCAATAAATGAATTTACATTCCTCCCCTTCCACTGTCCTAATATTTAACACAAGGAAAGGACCATTTCAGACAGAAAATAATAAAAGAGGCTAAAAAGGTTTGTGATTTTGCTCCCATTACGGTATCCAGTACTAGTATGGAACCTACTAATAGTAGTGATGGGAAGTAGTCCTCCAAACCTCACTGCAAACATAGTAAGTTTTCAACTGATAGACAGAAGCTACTAATATCTTTAAAATGCTCTCTTAAGTGAAATAAGCACAAGGTCTGACATCTTCAGTGATTAAATTACTTCAACATACCTGGCAACGTTTATTGCACTGGACACAAATGTTGCTGTTCAGACTATGTCTGAAATCTTTCCTGTTTGATATGTAAGCTTCCTGCTGTTAGGATTGATTGAACTGCTAATAAACAAGCTCTTCTAGGGTAGACATCCATCCAAACCCATGACATTAGATACAGGGAAGACTGGAGTATCAAACTTGCAGCCAGAACCCTGACTAGAGCACTAACTGAAATACATAACTATCAAACAGGCAGAGAAGATGGGAAAACCAAAAAGCAAACGGAGCACACAGACTTATTAGAATAAACTGTTACTACTTCTTACTCAAATGGTTGCAGGAGATGGAGTAACTAGATGTAGGAGAGTGTATTACCTGTTGAGTGGTTTTTACCTCAAAAATCCAACCCCTTCAGAATTCTGATTCGGACCAACTTAAAATAAGTATTCTGAAATTACTTACTTGTTGCAGTAGGCCAATAGTTAGCCTTGACATCAATGTATGAGCACTATTGCTGAATTGTCTAGCTACCAGTCTTGAACTTTTTCAAACATCTACAAAGATGGTCTGTTAACTACTACCTACTCTTACTTGCTGGCAAGCAAGACCAACTTGGTCTGCCTGTGGGCAGTTTAATTTGATAGCCTCTTCACCAGTTTCCAATACTGCTGCTTCTTCCAGTGACCAAGAAAATTATACTTTCTCCCTTGGTTCCATGGTTAACTAGCACTATGGTATACAGCATTTCTACAAGCAAGTTTTGAAATTGTGAAAATAAAAGTTCATATGCGTTTTATAAACAGCTTCCAAATTCTACTACAAAGACACAATTTTTAGCTCCAGCTCCACTCAGAAGTAATCATGAAGCTTACTTCTAGTCCAGGTAAGGAGGAATTTCCAGCTACAGCAGCTCAAAATCTTGCATTATGATACCTAGGATGCTTGCATGAAGTGAGCTTTTGAAGGATGCACCCTCTAAGGCCCTCTGAATCATTAAGGAAACCTTTACAGAACATCAGTTTCAATAGTTTTCCTTTGTTATGCAAGCTCCGTGTCCATTTCACTAACACTAGGAATTAACAGAAAGTAGAAGCAGGTAAGGTCAGTTTCTCCAGATTCTGCTACTGTGTTTTCTACCATGTGCTCTACCTCTCACCATAAAAAGTCATTTTATTGTATTTGCAGGCATAACTTCTCTATGTTGCCACCGGCATCATATAAGCATAGAATAACATATGAACCAGAGATGAGGAAATATGTACATTTTATTTGGAGATGCAATCTTATCTGGAGATCAGATGATAGACAAAAGATCATTTTTAATAATTTGATTTCCATGTTTTCCAGTTTTGCACCAGTTATGAATAAACTCTTTAATCTGCTAGTAAAATAAACTTCATTGTCATGAAGACAAGAAATGGAGGCAACAATTTCAGTTAAAATTCCAGGAAATAGCCTGTTGTCCAGATACTACTGTGCCTTGCTGCCACTAACAGACCATTTTCTCCTGCTGAACTCCTCCAAAGAGTTTTAATCCTATCAGGGGAAAAAAAAACAGCAAAAAAGGACATTCTATATATAGAGAATAATTCAGGCCAAAAGGTTTTGTCTACTCGAACTAGTTACTAAGAAAAAAATAAACTACTCAAACAGCAGGAAGAGACCTTAAATCCATTCTCTTTTGTTGGGTTACACGATAAAAGGGCATCACACGACAGCACTCAGCTCGCTAAAAAAACCCAAGAGCTGCCACGGAAAAGCCATCAGCCTCATGGTCCTGGAATGAACACACCATAAGGCAGCATCTCCAGAGTACCCTTAAGACGCAGGGATATTACTAGTTCCAGGGTAAGACTTAATATGAATGCCAGTAAGACAAGACTTTCTATGGGATGTTTATGGGAGAAATGAAAGGCAGGGAAATGGAGGGACGTAAATGATCTTGAGAGGAACAAGAAGAGGAAAATAGAGGGAGAGGTGCACAAAAGGAGCCAGTTGCATGTAAGTGCTTTGTACACTTACTGATCCATGCTGTGAACCCAATGACTACAGAGGCAGTCTCTATTGTGTGTGCATGTGTGATACGGAGTCAAATCACAGGATATGCAGGCCTGCACAACTGCAGACCAGCAACCAGAGCAAGTATGTATGTCACTGTGTGACTGCCTGAGAATATCAAACCAGACTAGGTGGCTTGGGAAGCCAAGTATTGAAGTGGGGCCATAGATCTAGGCTGGACATCTGTCTATGGGTTTGAGTGCAATAACTGGAGATTTTGTCCACCAGATGGCCTAGGGTATTCAGACGAACTAATGAGAAACTGTGAGGTCTGGAAGTTTATTGTGATATCCACTTGAGTATCTCAAGCTCTGTTTCTCTCCTCACTTCTTCTCCACCTAACTCAAGACAAGTGGAGATAAGAAGGTACATGGGTCCCTTATAGCATAGTCTTAGTGTCTAAATCCATATAACTGTGGGATTCATTAGTGTTCGAGCAAAAGAGTTGGGTATGTGTGCACCTGACTGAGGGAATCTCTAGCAGGAAGCGCACAGCTTGTAAGCATTGTGCATTTATGTGTGCCACTGACTGGGGGAATGGGGATCAAAAGCCTGTTACTGGAAACACTGAGCATGTAGGACTATTATTAGGGATACATACTGTACACGTCCAGGCATGCTAATGCGTCTGTAAACTGATCAGCCAGAGTGCAACAGATTAAGGCTGCTGGTGCTGGTACTGTCTGCATGACTGCTCATGTCTGACTCTGGTGATCTGTATAGACGGCTGCGTGTGTATGTATGTGCATCTGTGTGTACATACTCATTACAAGTGCATGTTCAGAGTTGTGACTGGGTGGTTTGAAGGGGCAGGGAATTGCAGCAGCCTCAAGTTACTTGATTCAGAACCTCTAACATCTCTCAACCTCCACCTTTTGGCACAGATGAAATAAAAGTGAAGTAGTAGAATAAACGGGCTGGAGATGTTTTGCAAAGGTACAGGTTCCGCCTCTGCAAACCAGCACCCATGTCTTTATAAGAACTTCCACACAGCAAGAATTTCTGAATTAGGAAGAGGAAGATTTGAAGGATTTGAACTTGCACAGATAAAATTCCTAGATGTTAGCATTCTTTTGTCACATGTGCCACAAACTACGTTCAGGCAAATGCCTGATGCAGGATGAAGGATACAGACTTGAAACAGTGAATTCATAGATTCTGAGAATATCCATCAAAACAGTTGTCACATAGATGAAAATAACTAGTATATTAAAAAACAAAAGATAGTGTATCAGTTTGTTTTTGTATCTCTTTATAGTTAATCTGTCAAGTTCAGGAAGCAAGAGAATTGCTTGAATTACAACCAAACCAGTTGAGTGAGAGAACATCTACAACCACCCCATACTTTCAAAGAAATGGATCTGAGATATGCCAAATTCACAGTAGTCCTTATTAACGTAGACCAAAACTATTGTAACATTGTTTTTCAGTAATTGCCAGAATCACTTACCTGTACAGTTTTTGGATGGCATGGGCTGCATTCTTTCTCACATAAGGAGATAAATCAGAAGAGGCTTCCTTAATAGCAAGCATCATAATAGGAACAATAATTGGGACACGTATACTGGATAAAACTCTTAAAGCACTTGCACGGATTAATTGATTAGGATCCTAAAGAACAGGAGTGAAGGGGAGAAATAAGATAGTGCAGAAACAAATCATTAAATTCACTGCTGTGCTTACACTAATTAGTGATGACACATTAAAACATGCAAATCTAAGTCCGACTTGCAAGTGAAGGCCATGCTAACAAGAAAATGTGTCACACAAAGAAATTTCCAAACCCAGAAAAAGTAAAACAAATTAAGAAAGAAAGCACTAAACATTATGAAAATATGAAAATTTTACAAAGGAAAATATTAACATAATGCAATTTTCCAAATAAAATATGTTAATTATGGATGAAAAAGACTAGTAATTTATTTAATAATCTGATACATTTGCTGCAATCCAAGTGGAATTCAGATATTCTGAGAGACACACTAGCTCAATTTAACTACTTATATTTATGGGATGTGAAATAAAAATGTTCTCAGTTGTGACATCCCAATTCAAGTTCTTGAAAAAATACCCATTTTATACTTTACTGCAAGATATAAACTGAAGCCAGTAACAAAATTAATTTTAAAGAAGATGTCAAAAGATTAGGCTAAATGTTTTGAGACTTTTTCCCTGTTTCTTATCCTCTCTGCTTTTGCCCCAGCTCTTGGTCAATTTTACAATACTAGGGTTAGCTAGGAGATCCAACACATCCGTATTTGGATGAACTGTTATGTAAACTTTAACCATTAATCATGGGCTTGGAACACAAGGGAAAAATGTTGCTTAATCAAGTACTAAATTCCCCGAAATCTAGCAAAGTGAAATTGCAGCATCATTAATTCATTATTCTGCACAGTGTCTTGCCAGAAGGTAACCTCCCAAAGAACATTTCCCCCAAGAACCGAGAGCTGGAAACATGTATTTTCAGACTTGCAATACATAATTATCACTTCATCAATAGATCTCCAAATTCCTACATCTTAGAAGCTTCTAAGTAGTAAGTGTCTGGATGGTGAAAGCCCTTTATTTGACTGTTTTTGGAAAAATATCTTGTTCCTACCAGAGTTTGCAAAGCTCATCTGCAGCCACTTAAGTTTAAAATAAAAAGCTCCTTCAATAGAGGGAGATTAAAAAAAAATCTCCACACATAAAGCCAAATTATAATCATTACAAAATGAGAACAAAACGTCATACAAAAGAACAGAGACCTATCTCTCATAGCAGGCTTAGTAATTTCTTTAGTCACTGACAATCTCCACTAGTTTGGTGTCTACCCCCTTGCCACACCACCAGTTCTTTTTCAGCCACATTATCATTCCTCCTTCTGCTCTCACTATCCACATCTTTTAAAAGAGTTATGCCATGAGGGAGTGTTCACAGTACACATGTATCACAAAAACCACTGGATACAAAGTCATCTGCTTTTTGTGGCAGTCAGAGACAGTGAAGGCAGTATGTATGACACTGGGATGAAAGTTTGAGGGAAGGGGCAGAAAACTCTCAAATCGACACGGGATTCTCCTACAGCTGCACAACAGTGCTCTGACTGCAACATTTTCCAACAAGATGCAAGGTGTGGGTTAAGTGACATAACAGAAATGAGCCTCGAGTATAAGAACTCGAGTGTAAGAACTTTGTACACAAAGAGCCCAGTCTTCTCTTACAACAAGTGCTGGCCAAATTTCAGAAGGAATTTAATAAATCTTTCTTCTCTCTGCAGTAACACTTAAAAGGCAGTCCTAAACTTTGTTGTCTAATCCTATTTCTCACTGTTATCTCATCTGAAACAAAAGAGTAGAAAAAGCTATTTTTTCAGTGCTTTTAATGAAAAAGTACCATGTGCAAGACACTGAATATTTTAATTTAGGTACTACTGTCTTCCTTATATTTCAATTCTCTGTTGTACACAAAGCTTTCTTTCACTTAAACTAAAAGGAACATAGGTGGTTCATGGTAGTAACAGGGTTGTTTTCCATACACACAAGTTATGGTAGAATGAGAAAAATCATTCCAGAAATTAAATGTTTGGCACGTGGGTTTGAAAGCACTATTATGCTGTTTTTCTTAAGTGAAGTAATTTTACTTCTTTTGGGTTTACTGAGCTGCTTGACAAGGTTTGAGGTAGCAGAGAAAAACTTGGTTAATCACGTAAGTTAAAACTACTTTATCAGATGTAGATACCTACATGCTTTAGTTTATCATACTACACTTAGACAAATATTATTATTTTTGTTCTACCAGCCCAGAATTCCCTATAAATTGTTATTTAGTAGTCACTCACTTTTAAAGCACGCTGGAAAGTACTGATGGACAATAACGCTAGATCTTGCTGCTCCTCTGCGTAGCGCATCAGATAAACATACACAAGCTTTTTTATCTGAAAAGAAAAAAGCACACTGAATATAACTACGAGAAAGTTTTAGAATTCTGTAAGTCTACCTTCTAGGTTTCACATTTTTACCAACATTTTCTTTTTTGAAGAAAAAACTAATAAATCCTTGGAGCACTCATGTACTTCTCCAATGTCTAACAAAACACCTGAGGTGTTGCAATGCTTCCTCATTAAAGAAACATTCACACAGTAACACATAGTAACACAAAGTTCTGCTTTATATTATTAACCAGTAAATTAAGACTATAATAATTTCAGAAGTTGACATGGGGAAACTGATCATTTGAGCACTTTTTTTTTTCCTTACAGAAAATAAGTTAAAGCATAATAGCCAAGAATTTCAACAAGTCAATTTTATTTTACCCTGAAACTCAAAACAAATTACTTACACACAATTGAAAGTTAATATAACTTACCGTGAAGTCAGGTAACTTACCCATCTCAAATCTGATTAAAAGAGCACATATTTTGAATGAAAACAAAGGATGTTAGATTCACCTTTGCATGACTACAAGCATACAAAAAGATGCAATACAGGCATACTACAAAGGATGCGATGTCCAAAGATTAAGAAAACCTCAGTATGATTTTGGAAAGGAGAGTATTCAATTTAGTTCACTTTACTCATACCCAGGAAGCAGTGAAAACTTTTTTTTTCACATTTGTGTAGCAAACTGACTGTTGGGATTTATAATGGAAAATTTTGAAAGACCCTCAACTACAGCTGTGCTAATAATTACTGTCACTATCAGAAGATCTATCTTTGTGCCAATTCTGGCAAAAAAACCATAACATTAAATCATAGAAGGTTACACCATACTAAATTATTTTTTGTTCAGCTACAGAGAAGTAGCAATCAACATTGACCACAAGAGGCCTGTGCACTGAATGACTGCAGGTGTGCAAAGAAAGCCTTCTTTCCTTGAAACCACTCTGTGACTAGAAATGGAAGCACTCAGAGCTTCATGACTACACTATTCTTTTACCATTTACCTTCATTCAATGTTAAAATGCTCTGTTCTATAAAGCTAATCATAACAGGGGCACATTAGGCTTGAGGAACAAAGACAGATTTGTTTAATTAATTCATCAATATAAGCATATTGAAATCCATGAATTATTGATGAAGACTTATTTTTGTTCTATACCACCAATGGTTTATTAGGTCACTTTTTGTATCCTTACCATCCATGACTTGATGCACATAACCAAGCTGAGGTCAGCATGCACTTACAACAAAAAATTGTAATATACTTGTGTCAACAATAAGATCTTCTCTTCCAATAAATTAACATGTTATACCACTTTTTCATCTGAGCCCTGATTTAAAAAAAAACATAGGAGCCATTTCTGGGCAGGAAATTCACATGGATACAAAATCACAGAACTGCAGGACGTTCTGAATTGGATGGGACCACAAGGATCATTGAGACCAACTCCGCAATGAATGGCCCATACAGGGATGGAACTCACAACTTTGGTGTTATTAGCACCATGCTCTAACCAACTGAGCTACTCTCAGGTTTACCCAGATAAATCAATGTATTTTATATTACTGCATTGCAGCAAATTGTACAAACAGGTTGGGGTAAGAATTATTAGGAATAGGGAAAAATTTGGCAAAACATTTTCTGGAAACAGGATCAATGGAGTAAAAATCTGACTTAATCTAGAAATTTCTCAATTTCAGAAGCAGCCTAAAAAATGGACCATGATAAATGCTCCTGAGACAGAAAAGGTTGCTGTAAGTACACCTACACTATGACCTAAACTTATCATGTAACTCCAATTGATAAAGAAATTTGTCAGTTGGCTGAATATCCTGATCTCTTTTCAGTTTAACAGTCTCTTCCTGCACAAATATCTTAGCATTAAGTGGTAGAAAAATGAGTAAGTAGGGAAGTTTAACTACCGCATAGAAGATGACATGTGAATTCACGTAACTATTTATTTTAAAATAGGAGAAAAGGTCCACAGAATATAAATAGTGAAAGGCTTCTGCTAATAATGTTCTGTCATATGATAAGACCTCATCTTCACACCCCCAAAGCATCACCAACCACAACAGGGATGGAGGAATGTGTGCACACAAAACTCTGCTCTAGCTTCTCCCAAGCCCATGACAGGAACCATCAGCTCAGAGATGCACAGAGAAACACAGTAAGAGGAGGAAAACCGAGTTTAGGATCAGAGAAAGGATACCCTGTCACACTCCTCCCGGAACAACCTCAGGAGAGTCTCAGCTCCTATGTCCAGGTGTTAAAACCACCAAGAGTCAACAAAGACCAAAGCAGCTTACAGACTTAAGGTGTTTTACATGTACAGAAATGGGGCACACATGAAAAGTATTTCAGACAAGACATGGGATGTTCTGGGGAAGAACTAAAGTGAAGGAGGAGGAAGGAAAATATATGTCCTCTAGAAAGGACTAAGTCAAGGAAAAACAGAGGGATAAGATCGCTGAACAGTTTGATAATTGGTACATCTATCCTTCCATTCCCTGCATGTAAATAGCACAATCTGTTGCACTGACTCACTAAATTTCATTTTGAACTGTTTTCCTTGGTGAGATACTCTTTATTCAGTGTGAAGAAGCATTTACATGCCTGCAGCTACAATCAGGCCACAGGCTGGAGGGCTGCTGTGTCCATGGGCACCAGCACCTGGAGGGACCAGAGTGAGGGGACTTCAGCAACTGCAATGTGACATCAAGCCATAGGGATCTCTAAGTCCAAGGTGACCAGCTTCAGGAACAAGTGAGGGTCTGGCTGTAAACACGTAGGCTGGGACCACAGGCTTGACAGTTCATGAGTATGTGTGTAACTGAAGAGATCAGAGTATGTGAAACCAAGCACAAGCCAGTATGTCTGTGGTGCCAGTGACTGGAATGGGTGAAGGTGTACGAGTGCATCAAGCTGCACCAGCTGACACGTAGGTGAAGTGGTCTGGGAGGGAAGTAGCTGTGGGTGTGAGCATCTAAGGGCAAGACCACAGGAGGAGTTTGCCATGGCACAGACCACTCAACTCCCATCCAGCTTCAAGGAAAGCCCATGGCCTGCGGGTCTCTGGGGGCAAGAATCATGGTTTTTTGTGCGTCTCTTCAAGGGCATAACCACAGGGATTTAGATAGTAGAGGAGCAAGGAAGCTCTGGCCAGGTCCAGTTGTATGTGAGCACAGGTACGCACACCTGTGTGTCCAAAGGTGAGTCCATGAGGGAGAGAGAGAGTCCTGGTTTAGAGGCATTCATATGTGTAAAGATGTACCAGCAAACAAAAAATGGCTACGGCCTCAGGAGTTCATACGTCCAGGTGCCACTAGCAGGGGTGACTGAGATCAACGCTGTATACATACACACACTCCCACCAGCAGACCATCTTCACCTGCCAAGCTGCTGGTGCTGTTTGTGTTCACCTGAATAACCCGTGACAATTTACGTGGCTGCCTCTCTACACACATTTATTCTGTACATTTGCAGATAGGATATTTATTTGTATGTGCACACCTAGTGTCTTCAGCTTCACTACTGGTCGGGTCTAAAGCCTGGAACTGGGACAGTCTTGCCTCTATCAGACTAGAGGTTCCAGCCCTAACAGTTAAAAGCACTCCAGATGAATAATAATGTTTAAGTTACTCCTCCTTGTGTATGGTCTCCATGTTTACAGTTGGACTTAAGACTACCCATAACTTACAAATTACAGTGGAACAGAATATTTAACTAGTCTGTTTTCTCATACCATTTTTTTTACTGCCTATTACTAGAAGTACAATTACAATTTCTAAAATTATTTTAATACAGTAAGCTCCTGAAAAACTCTGAATTAGCATCTTTGTACATTTACACCTCCTTGACTTACCAGCTCAATATTTGGCCTTGGCCAAATAAATCTACTCAATCAAAGACCAAAACCCGAAGTTTCCAAAGTAGTAACTAAAAAAGAATAATTTCTTTAAAGCTAAAATTAAACTCAAACTTCACTATTACTATCCATCCATGTAAATACAGAAGAAAATGGATGTTTTATCCATTATAACATGGCATGTTAGAGTGAGAAAGGAGTTTATTGAAGCCATTATTATAGAAAATATAATCTTCACTGACATAAGCCAGGGAAAAAAATACTTTTTTCCCATTAATAATAAAGGCTGAAGAGGACATATATAAATAATAAAGACATTTTCAGAAGAGGTCAGAAGGACTGAAGTATGCATTCAAATGACTTCTCTCCTCAAAACACAATACTTCAAACAACTGTTGCCCACATTTTTCAAAAATTACAATCCTGAGCAGTAGGAAGCAACTAAAGTCATTGCATGTTCACTCCACTTTCATCAAACTGATGCTTGTTAAGGCACCATGAGGTCTCAAACTATAAACTTACAGATGCTATTTTTATCGAAATCTCATTTGTCAAGTCAACTATAACTCTGACACTTCTGCAGGGAAGCTGTCAGTGTATGCACAGTAATGCTAGTGAGCATCAGAGTTACATTTTCTACATACACCCTGTGGTTATACAACAGTGTCCACAGCAACTGTGGATTTAAACACATCATCATTTAACATAACCTCTATTTTTTAGCATTCTGGAAATATATTTGCACTAATTTTCACTAGTCCAAGATGGATTTTTTCCTTTTGCTTTCTTATGAGAAACGACGAAAAAATAATAGAGAAGCAAGCTACTTTGTGTGTCTAATAACGCCCAATATAGATGCAAGAGCACACCTTTTTTTTCCCCCAGCCATTACCTTTCAGCTTTGATCTGCAACAGACATTTAAAAATACAATGTACCACAAACCCAAGCTTTGCAAAAAAGCACCACACTTTAAATAAACTACAGTAATTTTTCTCAATTACCACCATACTTCACAAACTTCTTAAAATTAAGTATTTTTTTTTTAATGTAAAGAGATAGTATTCCTCCAAATCACCCAGCAGGTTTCCTTTGTTTATGATAAATCATTATCATAATGCCATTATTGAAATAAAACTCCTAAAAAGTCCCATTAATGATACTAGAGATTTTATGCTTTAAGTTGAAGTCTAACACAATTAGATAGAATTTTCATAAACAAATTTTCCATAACAGTATGTTTAACTAGTTAGAGGAATACCTCAATATTTTTACTGGCAACATTCTTCACAACAGCAGGAAACAGCTCAGAAGCATTTTTTCCCGTTGCAATCATCTGGAAAAAAAAAGAAGAGACAAATCTTAGTAATGCAACAATATAATTTATTAAAATGTGGTTTGGGTTTTGTTGCTTTATCACAGATCCATATTTCAAATCTAATTTCTATGAAATCGAAGATAAAGATCTGGGTTTTTCTCAATTATTAGACCTTCCGGGACACAATCCATGCAATAAAAACTCTTGCGTGCTGGCTGGTTATGAGTTTGCTGGAGCGGACTTCATGAACTAGACTTCAACATATACAAGAGCAAATAATTTTTAATGCTTTCAAAATTACTAAAACCAAAGATGTTGCTAGTCCAAAAAGCAGAATTATCTTTTGGGAGCTGGAGGAGTGGGAAAAAAGGCAGCTAACAGGCCAACAAAATCCATTAGGTTGTACAAGTTGAAGTCCCACTCCTTTTCCCTGGAACAATTGTGGTTTGCAACAGAACCAAGGCGAAAAATAAAAATAAACATTGCACTTTAAAACCAAAACAAAGTTATTTTCCATAGCAAGTTAAACACAGAAGGCCATTAAGTGTTTATACAGAACAGAAGAGAATATACAAAAGCCACATGGTAAAAGCAAGATCAATCAACCCACCATTTTTTTTTTTCTAAAGGAAATTTTTTATGTTTGATCAAGACTAAGGCATGTCACAAACAATAAAATTGTTACAATAAATATCATAAATATGAAAACCTTGGCTTAGCTTCAGTTCTTGTACAAATAGCTTAAGACGGAAGTTATTTGTAGGAAGCTGGGTACATAAGAAGGAATAAAATAGTTTCATATACACTGTATCTGCACAATGTTCTGCTTAGATATAGAATGTCAGGCAGAACTTTATATCTAAACTGCAAACCCTGGAATTTCAGGATCAAGTTACATCAATTACATCAAGTTCAGTGCTGCTGAATACAGACTCAAAGCATTCCCAGCTCTAAGAATCTCTGTGTCTTGCTCAAGGTCAAGATTCAGCCAGCCAAACATCAAATAATCAGAAAACACAAAATCTCACTAAGAAATCATAGAATTTTACCTTTAAATAGATGTTTAAAAGTCATCAAGTCCTGCAGCAAGCAGGACCATCTTCAAGATATTCACAGATCAGGTTGCTCAAAGCCCTGTCACTGAATGTTTCCAAGGATAGGGTACTCATCATCTCTCTGGGCAACCTGTCCCACTGTTTCACCACCATCATTGTAAAATTTTCCTTCTATCTAATCTAAATCAACTGTCTCTTTCAGTTTAAAACCATCCCCCTTCATCCAGTCATCTCAGGCCCTACTGGAAAGGCCCTCTCCAGCTTTCACACAGACTCCTTTACGTACTGGAAGGTGCTATAATGTCTCTCCAGAACCTTCTCCTCTCTGGGCTGAATGACCCCAATTCTCTCAGCCTGCCCTCACAGAAAAGGGGCTCCAGGCCTCAGATCCTTTTTGTGGCCTGCTCTGGATCCACTCTAATGTGTCTGTTTTTCCTGTCCTGAGGACTGCAGAACTGTATGTAGGTCTTCACACTGGGACTCTGGTACAAGAGCGGAGTAGTGGTGCATAACCATCTTCCTCAACCTCCTGCCCTCATTTTCTGGGCTATTAGTAAACACTGTCAGCTCAAAACCACCATTTCATCTACCAGTGTGCCCAAGTGCTTCTTTGTCAGAGCAGTTATCGATCCCTCCATCCACCAGTCTGTGTTGGTACTGGCGGCTGCGCTGACCCAAGGGCTGGGCCTTGTACTTGTCATTGTTGAATCCTGTGATATGGGCATGGATCCACATCACAACTTTGTCCAGATCCCTCGGATGGCATCCCATCCTTCACACATGTCAACCACACCATGTAGTGTGTTGCCTGCAGAAATTGGTGAAGGTGCACTCAATCCCACCATCTATGTCATTAATTAAGATATCAAATAGTGCTGGTCCCACAGACCTCTGAGGGACACCCCTTGTCACCAATATCCATTGGGGTCCAACATACATAAGCAACAACAAATATTCAGGGATCCAACAGAGAAACAAGAGTTCTGCAGCTGCAGTCACTCCTGTCCATAACCATTACGTCCCAACCATTACTCAACATTATACAGCTGATTAAATTTCATATTCTCAACTCACAGATCTGTTTACTTCATTGATAAAACACATTAAAAGCATTAAGAGTTAGGATCTCATGCAACAAAAGCAAGAACTCACAAACTGTGTAACTGGTAAACTGCATAATCTGAGAAAATTAGAAGAAGGATGCTGGAAAGAAGAAAGAAGACAGCCGTGGCTCAAGCTATTACTCAGTCTTTCAAAAGGATGTAAGAGCAGCTGCCCAGCATGACATTTTGATCTAACCCACTTAACATCTTAAACTCTTTATTGCACCTGTATTAAAACAAAGGAAGCGACGTAAGCACTGTGAAAAAGCAAGCACGTTAAATGAGTTCCAAGGGGTTTTTAACTAAGAATCTAAAATCAATTTACTACTTTCAGGACTTGGGGGGGGTCTCCACAATAAATGCCAAATGACAAGAAGTTAGCAACAAGATGCATTACAGAGAAGTAACTCAGTATGAAAAATTATTATCTTATCTTGGTGCAGCAGAAGTCACAATACTCAAGAACAGGGACAATCCTCAGACCCCCCTGATAAGATTGTAATGGTCTGACTCTATGCATTACTGGGATTATTTAAATGATCTACCGTAATAGCTCCAGTGTACCATGTAAATATGTATTTAGGGTCTTTTAAAAGAGTATATTTTGATTCATTATTGCATAACGATTCGTGTAGATCCTCCTTAGCTCATGGATCATTAACCTGAAAGAACGTAAAAGGTTCTTTCCAAGACTAAGCTCCATCAGGTAATTTTTTTTGCTGTGCTTAGACACTCCCCATTTGTGTTGTCTTATACACCTGGAGTTTCTGCACAAAAACTTTCATTCTACCCTAAGTGTTGTGTAACATCAAGATGTACTAACCTTTTCTTTTCCATGTGAGAGACACACAGACATGGATGATACTCTCTGAGGGAAATCAGGCATGTGACTGTTTCCTAAACTTATTCTCTGAAATCTTCAAGAGTGAAATTCCACTGATTTTTCCACAGAAATTCAAACAGGTTCCAAGATCTGGTACTGGTTGTTGTAATACCAGTGAATGTTTTAAAAGAAGTATCAGCTTTATGTGTGCAAACACAAAAAATTTATTTCTAAATCAGCAGTGTTGTTCATATTGTTCCAAAGACTGCAATTATTTTATTGCATGCATATAACAAAGAAACATACAGAATAACATACTGATTTAAAAAAAAAAAAAAAAGAAAAAAAGAAAAAGTAATTGATCATGAATGTCGTATTTTAGCTGAAAATAGGCTCAGGTACCTTCACGCATAAGGGAGAAGTGAAAAGATCAAAACTAGACTACTCCTATGCTTGAAATTATATTGTTTTAAGTCACTCTCTGGAAGATGAATTTGATTTTATTTGTAATGAATTTTCCTCTCCCTAAGAGAAAATGTGCAAACCACCTTAAAAAGGAGGAAGCAGCCACAAGAAGTGCCATAACCAGTATTCTCCTGATACTTCCCTATCACACATATATGAACAAATCAAGGTTTAGCCTCCTAAAATCTACTAAAATACTAAGATAACTGTTGGTATCATAGAATTATAGTCATACAGAACAGTTTAGGTTGGCAGGGATCTTAAAGACTACCCCTTCTTCCATGGTTAGGGACACCTCACTGAGCATTTCCCCTGTGAGGACAGGCTGAGAGAATTGGGACTATTCAGCCTAGAGAAGAGAAGGCTCTGGGGAGACCTTATAGCACCTTCCAGTATGTAAAGGGGGACAGAAGAGAGCTGTAGAGGGACTTCTATAAGGGTATGTAATGACAGGACAAGGGATAACAGCTTTAAGCTGACAGTGGGTAGGTTTACACTAGATGTTAGGAAAAAATCATTGTGAGGGCAGTGAAGCAGTAGAACAGGTTGGACAGAGAAGTTGTGGATTCTGTATGCATAGTTTTTTCAGTTATCTAAAACTTTGACAACAGGCATTCCAGTGAGACATGTTAAACAATACTCCAACTACAGAGTTCCACATGTTAAACAATACTCCAATTACAGAGTTCCTTTTTCCTCTAATAATAAGGCTGGAGGAAGACTTTGATCTCTGAAAAACACATCATCATGTGAGAGATGCAAGCTCCTCTCCATATGTAAGCACAGAAGCACTTTTGTACTCCACAAGAACATTATCACCACTGTTAAAAGGCCTCAAGCTCATATTGTGCAATGTCCCAGTCCTAACCCGTAAAGTTCACTGGTTTTTTTATGCCAACCAGAGTTTGGCGCCAGGTATCTGGTGTGAAACACACTTTAAACAGAGCACAGGAAACAGCAAATACCTTGAAGATATGAAAGAAACTGAAAACAGAGGATCTAGTAAATCAAACAACTCACTTGTAGTTAAGTAATGATCAGCCTTACAAGCTAAAAGGCTGTTTCTACTTCAAGCAGCAGCAGCTGAGCAAGGGAAGAATATCCAAAAATCAGAAGGTGCCTGCTGTCATTTGGGGAAGTAGTGCTCTTCCTGCAGTGCACAGTGCTCAGAACAGGAACGGAAACCAAGGACCATGAACTTAAAAAAGGACAGAAATCTGGTACTGGAAACTGGGAGAACTGTCAGAATTGAAAAATGGAGGAGCAGAAGAAAAAAATGTGTCAAATTATTTCTGCCTTACCTTGTTGAAGACCTCTGGAGCCTTCAGCCTAAGTTGACTTAACCTAAATCAATCAAGGATCACAGCTATTGCTGCTAACTACACATCTCCAGCTTTATGTTATCACACACTTCCAGAAAATTAAAGAAGCTATTAAGAACTCTTTTAAATTTCAGCAGCAGCAGGTATTTAAAATTAGTGAGTTTGCTCATTGCACACTCATTTGTAATGACTACATTTTTTTGTAAGAAAAAAAAGAAAAATTAAAAAAAGCAACCCAGTAAAGCCTTGGTTTAAAAATTAAAGCTGATTCAATTTAATGTTTTCCAATTTACCCCATTATACATACGTATATACCTACATTCTGTCTCAACAGTTTCGAAATAGATAAAGATTTAGCCAGCTTTCTAAAAAAGAAAACCAAGGGAGCAAGAGGCAACTTGCCACAACTCTCCTGCCCACAGTAATAACCAGAAAAAAAAAAAAATCTGAAGGAAGCAGAAGAATTTAAGTTTACCATAGCACTTTAAAAGGTCATGATTTTTGGAACAGCACATCAGCATGCCAGATTGGTCAAACCCTTGAGTAATCCTATATTATGTTGGAGAAGATGAATCAAAAAAACCTTTCCCAATCCCAAGAAAGACATTATGAAATAACAGTTGACAGGTTACCCATATCTCATAGATAACTGGAATCTCTGGCAGGACTAAGGGATTACAGCCAAAAAGACAACCATCCTGAGTAAAATTCTCATCACTGGACCATCATGAAGTGAGAAGCCAGCTCTGGAGTCAGAGGAAAGAACACAATGACATGATACCACCTGTACCTACCCACTTTGGTACATACTTAGGCAGGATTAAGTATGCAAAACCCAAACCAAACCAAAAAGCATACACAGAGCAGACTGAAGAAACAAAAACAGAAAACAAATTCAAGATCCAAAACAAAGAAGTAAAGTGGACACCGAACAATCTTCTGTAGCACATCCTTCGTATACTTTTAAGAAGAAATAAAAGGAAACTATCAACTTCACGATGTTTTGTTTATAGGGTTTGAACATACAATGGTGTTAAACATTAAATAATCACCTCTTTGAGTACACATTCACCTGAAATACATAATCAAATATTCAGGTATCATGCTCAATCAAAAAAGAAAAACCTCACACAATTTAATAAGGTAAAAATAGTAAATACAACTTGTCATTTTATTCCTGCGAATTTCTGTTGTTTCCAGTCTGACAAATTTGAAGCTTCTCTTCAGAAGCCATTTCCTATTCAAAGTCTCACTGAAAATAGTTGTTTATAGGCAAACTGCCACTGTTACATGAATATTTTAAAAGCATATGACTGCATATATCCAGATATACTAACTTCTACACAAAATTCCAAGTTAAGAATTTTAACATTTCATCATCACAACTTTTAAAGATCAGTTTGAGACATAAGTGCTAATCTGGTACAGGATGTGTAAAAGGAGAGCATTATTCCCATCCAAAAAATAAAAACATCAATAAACTTCCATATCCCCTAACAAATAAAGACAATAAGAAAAAAATCACATACCCCAACAATCCTCTTCATAGCATCCAGCTTTGCAGAATCTTTACTGCTTTCCAACATTTGTTTTAGGTCTTCATTTCTATGGAAGAAACACAGTAAAGCATCAATTAGAAAAACCAAAAAAATCAAACCAGAATACCATTTTTACATTCTTCTATCAGTTCAGCAACTTGCAGTGAAGCACTGCTCCCTCTTGCCCACTTTTATATTGTATTTACTAACACTCTGTATAATGAAGTGTTTAGCAAAAGAACGTATCATATTCTAACAACAATGTAAGACCATGCAACTTCAATCTCCTGTTAGCTGAACCTGTCTTGAAGGCTGAAATGTTAAAGCACAAGAAGAGCTTAGTTTAAACCAACAACCCATTCACTTCTCCCTTGTCCCCCAAGGAGGGCCAGGTGCAATAACTGGAAATTGGCATGTTTGTGCTAAAACACAGTATTAGCTTATGTAAGTCACTGAAAGCCCCGACTTCTGTATGCTCTGAATTCCACTACGAACCAGGGATATAACCTTGTGCTCCTACCTACCTTTCTAGACTGTAAATTGCTATCCCCTGTCCTCTGGATTAACAGCTTCAGATCTGTAGTAGGTTCTACAAGCTGTAAGGCTAACATAGCCTGATGATTAGACAGATACAGTGTCCAAGCACTTTTTATAGCTGAAATAAAATTCTCTCACAAAAATATCAAGTTAGTAAGAATGTTCTCCTGTAGATACAGCTTTTCATATAGTTGTCACTAAAAAGAAACCTCATCCTGCTTGTCTTTTAAGATGTAAACAGATCACAGTCTAACTGCACTTACAGACTACGGAAGTTTACAAAAAAGATTCTTTGAAAAAACAGGTTTTTCTAACACCTGGACTGCCTGATTCACTGAAAGATACAAGCAAATAGAAATTCGAGACACCTGCAGTATTCCAAAGAACTCTGAAGACTTTCCAAGTTCACAAACCCTGTGAACACAAGTGAAAGGCAACATGGTGGGTAGACCATGGCTGGACAGCAGATACCTACCAAGCCATTCTTTCACTCCTTTCCTGAAGCATGATGGGGGGGGGTGAGAAAACAGGACAGAAAAAAACCTCATGTGTCAAGACAAAGACAGCTTAATAAAGCAAAAGCAAAAGCTGCATGCAGAAGTGAAGGAAAACAAAGTATTTATTCTCTACTTCATGTCAGCAAACGATGTTCAGCCACTTCCCCAGGAAGTGAGGTTTTATTATACATAGCATTTGCTCTGGAAGACCAACACCAGAAGAAGGAATGCCCACCCCTTCTCCTTGTTCTTCTTTTTTATTGATGACCAGCCATCATATGGTATGGAATTTCCCCTTGGTCTGCCTGGGGCAGTAGTCCTGGCTACACATCCTTCAAGGTCTTGTCCACCACCTATGAGTGAAGGGGGATATTGGAGAGAGAGTCTTGACTCCTGTGTGAGCACTGCTCAGCAATAGCTACAACACTGGTGTGTTACCAACACCTCCCTCACTACCAATATAAAGCACAGCACCTCACTGCTGTGAGGGAAAATAATCCCATCTCAGACAGACAAAACATATCCAGGCAAGATTTCAAAAGTGAATGCAGAACCTGGATATTATTCTGATTTATCACTGCCCTCAGAATTTCGTATGGGAAGGACAAAAGGGTGTAAGTCAAAGCTGGCATTAGTTACAGTACTGTCATTCATTCAGTCATAAACCTTTAAAAAATATTTTTCCTACTTGCAAGGGACAGAGTCACTCTATTAGAGATTTCGTCATATTTTCAGTACCAGTACTGCATCTGCTTTGTGGCTCTCCATGAGAAACCAATGCCCACATTTCATTATACATCCACATAAGAACTGCAACCAGATGGAAAAAAAAACAAAACCCAAAACAATCAACGCATTTCCTGCTAAGATAAGGCATGTAAAATTCAGGATACCTACATGCAACTTACTGTTTAACTCCTTTTTCAAAACCAAGTGTTTCATGAAATAATTGGAGCAATCTACTGTTATATTGTAAATACTTCATTCACTTGACAGTTAATTATTATCTTAAAAAAAAAAAAAAGGAAGTATTCAATTTCTTTGCCTGCTCTAGTACCACTTCCCAAATATGACTGGTTACTCCCTATTTTGTCTGCACCACACTGAAAGGTTTTTACTATCTTTAGTTACTCCTGAACTTGTTCAAAGACCTGTAAGGTCAGTCTTCTATTGCGACATTTGTTTGGTTGTGTACTTCGGTCATCTAAATTATATGTCCCATTCAATTTTCTCCTGTGGTTTTGCATGCTGATAAGATCAGCTTAGTAAGTGTGCAGCTGGACACCAATCTTCATGGTAAGTGGTAACATCCAATCTACCTTCTTCTTGTTACACCACTTGCAGTTGACAGGTCTGTTAAAAATAACTAATGCCGTGACGTCTGACACGTTTTCCTATTGTCTGCATTCCTGTTCCAGGACAAAGGCACACCTTTCTCTGCATTAAACTCTGTATTAAACTCTACATTTTTCTGATTTTACTCGAAGATGTTTGTATTCACCTCTACACCAACACACTTCTTTTAGTCACTCTGTATTTTCCCCTCAGATCTATATCCTTATTTTATATATCAGAAATAAAGTATATGTTGGTTTGGGAATGTACATAAAATATTGTTAATAACTTGTGCTTTTTACCTTTCAATCCCTCTGTATAGTTCCATTTGCAATTAACTTTTTAGGAAGTGTAGCTTTGATTTAATTTTTGGCAACTATCTTTATTCCCATCACTCTTGGCCACAGGAACAGCTTATTTTGCTGACCATTCCTACCCACCTATTCCTCACAGGATACCAAGTAAGTCTCAGTTCTTTTTGATCACCTTGAAGTACCTTGCCTGAGACTTTGCTCTAGCTGGATACAGAAATGCAGAAACCACTAATTCCTTCTGCTTAAGTCGTAATTCTTACCTGTTCGAGAATCTGTATGACACAGTAAAAGTTACACAGCAAAAGACAGGACTTGATTTAGAAAGTTACTTTTAGTCCTATACTCCTGCTTTCTGTTTCCTACTGTTGCGGCAAAACATGAAATATGTAAAAATTTTCTTAAGAAGTGATGTTCTTTAATGTTTCATCTTTGTACACTTTCAAGCCCAATCAACAACAAACGAGATTCAATCTATGAAATGGACAGCAGCTAACAAGCAAGTTTGAAGTGAGGTCTGTGTGCCAGAAAGACAAATTACTCGTCTGTAGAATTGCCTTGTTAAGGTTTAGGGCTTGACATGTTTCAATGATCTCAGACCCCAGGTGAGGTTAGCAAAGCCTGGGAAGAAGCACGCACCTCTGAGACAGACAAAGAACGCAAAATTTATGAGCCACAAGAATGTTTTACAGAACCCCCAAGACAAGGGGGAAACTAATAAAGACAACTCAGCAACAGTGTGGAATCAGCTCCAACTGGGTAAAAGGCAGTTCTGGCTGGGGGAGACTGTGACCATGACCCACTGACTTAAAAATCCACTGACTCAGAATAAGAGAAAGGATGAGCATGTGCACCAGTTATCACGAGAAGCAAGAGATTTATTAACCAACAGAAGGTAAAAAACTAATTAACAAACAAACACAAAAATAATATGTCAACAAAGTGGAAAATGTAGAAATAATAATTTGAACCTGAGGATCGAGTAGCAAAACCAGAGGAAGTTATACAGAACAAGATCTAAGTACATAATGAAGACTTTCTCCCAAAATGTAACAAGTAACAAGAAGAAATAAGAAGGTGAACTTAAGATATGAAGAGAGAAGAAGAGTTTAATTATAAAGTATATTTCTAAATGCTTATAGAATATATTCTATTATACATTTCAAATCAAATCATTTTGAACTGTTAGCTGGGAAGACATAAACCGTGGAAATTTATATATGAAGACCTGCTTTCAGCCAGCCTTGTTTCCATAAGAGAAAAGCAGCAGAGGAAAAAATAAATAAAGAAAAATAGAAATTAAAAAACGCTTTCTTGATGAATTAATTTGGAAATTAATTGTTACTTGAATTGATGATTTGTTTGAGTTTTTAAAAATCTCTTCTAACTGATTATAATCCAGGATTAGCAAATATTAGATACTTACAGAGTAAAATATTGCTCCATACATGCACAGGGATCACCAGCAGCAGCAAGCCTTTTTTCTTCTACAGTTAGATATGGTTTCAGTGTAACGTCAAAGTTTTTCCCTTTAAGAGCTGACTTAATAGTGCAAGACACCTCAATTATTTTGCCCAGCATTGTGGAGTTTTGTTCCATTCTTTTAAGTGAAGTATGTAAAAAACCAATAAAAAAAAAATTACTGCACTCAACCAAGCTTGCCTGCCAAGAGTGAGGTCTACGCTAAAAAAAAAGAAAATCTTACAAAGTAACAGGATACCCACTCCCTTGCTGTTTTAACTTCCAGAAACAAATACCTTATGCAGATTTCAAAGGTCATTTCCCTCCAAAAACAACTCTTATCAGCAGCCTCAATGAACAATGGGAAAAGCAAATGCATTTCAGTGTTTTGTAATACAGTCTATTGTATGATAAAAATACTTTCATCTTTTGATCATTAAGAAGTTTTAAGAAAATTTCAATCCTTAAATAAAATTCCTCAAAATAGAAAGCATAAATATAAGCCTTGCAGTTACACTAGGCTTCATGCTTCTATACTCATTAGTTATGCTGAGGTGACAGTTCCTCAACACACAATCCTAGACAAATATTTTCTTTATCACTTATCTCTACTTGCCAGGGGCTCAGGAAAATGAAGCAACCCTCAGCTCCATCAATATCTTTGCCTCTCCCTGCTAAAACTTTGAGAGAGGTTTTATCCTTACAGAGTTAGGTACGTATGACTGATGATTGAAATACAACTTTATTACTTCAGGAGCAATGCCAGGCCAAAGAAGCCTAATCTGATAGTTGACAAATGATGTGGAGCTATACAAAGCAGGAAAGTAATGATCCTAACAGCAGATTCAAAAACCACCAAACTTTTGCCAGAGTAGATGGTCTCAGCCATTTTTTCTCACAGTAAGAAGAGGTAAAATGACTTTCCAAGACCAAAAAAACCTGAGAAAAATAAGATGATTCCCACCTGTCTGCCCAATGATGTATTCTAAGAACTCAACAAGATTTCCCTTGAGTTGCTAAGCCATAATCTAGTGTCTTAACATCTATTTCAATATAGGCCCACTGTCCTCAAAAGTTGCAAGCTGAAAGCACTGATATAGACTGTAATTAGAAATATTATACTCATACAAAATATTAAGCATGTGCTATGAAATATGATCTTTAGTATTTGTATAGCATCTACCATAAAAGGCAACAAGTCAATTATTAATATATTAAGAAATCAGTTCCAAGATGCCTTTGTAACCTTTACCACCATAGGCTTGTACTCCTCAGAACTAGAATTTGAAAGCTAAAGGAGCGTAAAATTTGCATTAGAAATGCAAACTCATCACCTAACTTTCATGACAAGTATCATGCAGGACAGATCTGCAATGACACAATATATGGACATCACAAAACATATCCCAAACAGTATGTTCTCCTTGAAACATTGGTTGAATGTTAAGTGGAGGTAGTTGGTCTCTAACTTTCTTCTATGTTTCTATATTTTACAGTTGTAGCATTTAAGATATACACTACTTTTTTCTTTCTACATGAAAACACTGCTTTCTTCACACCTTTGTACCGTTTGTAGATACGATAAGGCTATGGATATTGTAGGACCAGTGACACACCTACCAGTTTGGATTAATCTTATACATGCCACTATCAGAAAGTAAACAAAAAATACCACTTAACCTTTTCTAGTTCTTGTGCTCTTTCTTGTGCCCACTATTCCCCCTGCCATTGAAAAAGGAATAAATCACAATCCTAACAACTATCCCAAGATAAAAGGGGATGGAGGGTGTAGGGGCATGGTAAGTGTGTGGAGCGTAAGGAACAAAACAGAAGACAAAAAACAACCTCAGATCCTGATGGTCACAAGATTATGCTTTAACAGCCTGTAGTCCTATGCCAGAAAACACTTGCATCACCTTACTCTGCACATTGATTAGGGCAAAGAGCATCCAAAGAAAAATTCTGAATATGCCATACTACTGTCAGCACACACTTGGTCACAAAACTGGCAACTTGCTGAGGTTAAGACAAGGATTACAGATTCCACTGAGCAATGTTACCCACTTCTTCTGAAAAAAAGAAATAAAAAGGTCGTTATAACTATACATCACTGAGGTTTAAACAGCTATGTCAGCTATAAAACGGGGCCTCTCTCTCAGTTACTTTGTCTCCCTATAGGAACTATGACAAACTTCAAGTTAAACTAAAATATTAATCCAGAATCTGCAGCATGGCATTTGGCACTGCATTGACATGTTCCGAACAACTATTGTTAAGAAAACACTGGTAAAATACACATCTTTTTTCTATTGGTTGGTTTTAGCAACACCGTAAGAATAAACCCATAGATTTTCAAGTTTTGCTACAGTTCTGATGTGCCAGTTACTGAAAGAAGTTATGCACTAATCATAAGCCTTCTTTGTAATAAAGAAGGTTCATAAGAATCAAAACTGCAACTGAAGTCCAACCAGCAATGCAACCAAAACTTTGGTAACAATTGTAATCCCCTCAAGGAAAGGAGAGTGAATTCTAAACAAGTCCTGGTGAGACAGAAGGTCTTCATATATACGAACAGTACTACAGCACTGCAAGGTAAGATACAGGAAGTGGTAAAGAAATCCAGCACCGGGGAGGAAGCAAGCTTCACCAGCTTTGGTATTATGGAACAAAACTCTTATAGAACAGAAGTTACAAAAGTCTCACTCAGCTGAGTTTTAACAATGCATTTCTTGTTTCAAGTTTTCTACCCACTGCATAATTTCAGTGTTCTCGCATTCAAGAGACTTTGGTTGGCAGGACATACTTTTAACCACATCATACTAATTTTTTTTTCCCCCCCCCCTTCAACATAAAGGTCAAAATTCTGTGGATGTTACCAAGTTTGACGCAGAAAATACACATTGACAGAGTAGTGTAACCTTTACTCTTGGCACCTGAGGAGCAGTAAAGTCCTAGGGAACATCCACATTTCCTTAAAAAATTAAATTTTTTCTTGATATTTTACTGGCAGTGCAAAATTCTTAAAATAAATTGGTTTATTCTAGGTCATGCTACTGTGTAAACTCTAAACAAGTTTGAACTTAACATTTAAAGAGGAACTGCAAATGGATTTCAGACGCATAAAACATGGAAGCTTAACTGGCAGTAAATATATGCTGTAATTTGAGTTATTTTTGTTGATTTAGGTTTTTTTTTTTCTAGTAGGAAATTAAGCAATCTGAGTTTCACTATGTTTTGGTCTATGCCACAAACTGTTTGAATGACATCTTGTGGTGCTGTTCAGTACTACCATCCTCTTCCATTGTAACATTATATTCACTTCTAATGCACAATATAGAGTTCAACTACTACTTCAAGGAAGCTTTGAATCATATGGCTATAATTGTAGCTGTTCCATAGTTTAAAGAGAATTTGAGATAAGAATTTCTTTTTTTCAGCCACCTCTAATTTTTCAGTCTAAGAAAGAAGCACATTACGCAAAAAGCAAACTCAATAGTTTTAAACGATAGACTAGAGACATGAGGAAAACCAGGATAACTACTGTATCCTGTGAGAACCACAGAGAACAAAACCAGTTATAGTCTGACCAGAAGCAAAATTTACCTAATTTAATTGTTATTTTGCCACTAATTTCTCAAATCACTTGCAATATGGATGGTTAGTAAGAGTCTTTCCTTCTCATGGAGGAAACAGGAAAGTGTAAAGTTAAAAACTAAATAAAGCATCTCTGTTGTGAATAGATAGTACCTGAGCAACGCTTGAGTAACTCAGTGCATCAACACCTGTAAGTTGCTGCTATCGCCATCATCAATGCAAATACGTAAACTACCTACATTTCAAAAGCTCTAACCAGATGGCAGCTAGTATGACAAAACAGTTTAAAATCCCTTCTGGATTGGACTGTGATTTGAGCTAAAATTATCTGTTGTCAGCAGAGTAGTTACAGACACTATTTCACCCAGCAACAAGAAATGTTGTCTGAGAGGATGAAAAGATTCAGTCTTGCAATTGAACACATAACCTCTTCTGATAGTACCCACAGCACAAATACTGCAGGGAAACTTCTCCAGAGACAAATCCTCCTCAGTGAAAGATAGTTTTCTGAAGGCCAAAAGTGTGTCACTGGGAGTGGTGCTGTCACTTAAATGATTTTGTCAACTTAGAGCCTGTCTTGAAGCCAGTGCTCAGAATTTGCAGACATTTTTAGATCACTTTGCAGCATTTGATAGTTGTGAAGGGATTATAAGAAAGCGAGATGCAGTATCACGGGATATTCTCAGCTGGAAGGGACCCACAGGGATCACTGAGTCCAACTCCTAGTGTTTCCAGCTTTCCCAAAAAAGGTGAGAAGAGGCTTCTTTGAAAGGCACCACCACAGAGGTGGTGCTGCCAGAACCTACTCAGTGCTAGTCTATTTACACATACGTCTAGGTTTCAGAAGCACTATTTAACAGCATTACAATGCTGTTCATCTTCTGGCAGAATGCCAAAACCATTCTGGTTTTCTCCAAGTATCAAAACTATCAAGGGGTGGCACAGACAAGGAGAGCCTCCAAAAAAAAGGCAGAACTAAAAACATGTGGAATTTCAGGCTTGTAACAGTTGCAGATATGTCTGTTTAATACCATCCAGGATGCAGATCAAAGCAAACGTGTAAGGCAAATAAATGAAAACGCAGTAAATATGCAGAAACCATAGTGAAGACCTTAAACTGTAAAACTTGCCTTTCTGAGCAAATAAAAAAGCCCTCAAAAATACAGTGACTACATTACAGCAAATCAACAGTTCATTGCTTGCATCCTCGTATGTGCCAAGTGCATGGCAATAAGAACATATTCACTGTGTGTCACTTCCCATCAGATCTGACAGATTTCAGCTGGAGAAGTGTTCTGCAATAGGATGCCCACATTCGTACACTGCATTTAGTTCCTATCTTTGTACTGACTAGAGGGTTTAGATTTTACTTGTAGACCCACCATTTCATCCAAACCATTCATCTTTGCTGGGTACATCCTACTGAAACTGGCATATCACCATATTGGTGGGCATAGGGCCATTTTAACAGATGGAGAAAGAAAGAAGTTGTGCCAATGAGCTAGTGGATGCATCAAGTTTGAATATTAGAGCTGGAGTCTCCTCCAAGAATTTCACAAATGGCAATCTATGTACAATCTCTCCGTGACTGGTTGAACAGAATATGCCAAGACAAAACTAGATCAATTTAAGACTCCAAGAACACCTCTGGCAGCTGTTGAAAGCAAGTTTTTAGCTCTGATGGGTTTGGAAAAGTCTTCTGCACAGAGAATTGGGGAATGAGTATCTTAATGAAATCGCCACCTTCAGCTCTCTGCAAAACAGGCTTGCAAATTTCTGCAAAGAAAAATGAGTTTGTAGCACTGCCGAGTTTTCTGACGAATGGCTCAACAAAACATGCAAGCCAGACCTGCAATAAAAAAAAAAAATCTAATAAATTAGAAACGTATTTTGCTTGGTAGAAATACAGTTTAAAGATGCAAATCAGTAAAGTTGAAAATATGTGTTATAAATTTTGCCATCTGCTTCAATACTGTAGTTAACAATTGACATCTACTGATGTTACTCCTATGGTTCACCTCTAAGATTTTACATTTTATCAGATAAAGCAATAACTAGTTTTATTGCTGAAATTATACCATTTCCAAGTACCAAACATTATTATATTTTTACATGCAGGCAAGTTTTGTTTAAAATGCAATTAGTATAGATGAAAATCCTCTGTCCACCTGCAATTAACTGTAGGCAGTTATAGCTGTAGTCTAATATATGCAATTAAAAGGGATTCTGTGTTTCTAATTAGCTCACCAGGTACTCTTACATGTTGGAAGGTGGTAACAATTTTCACTCCTCCACTTAGAGCAATAATAATGTAATAAGGCATAATGTAACTATAAAAATATTCTATTAACTTAGGTGATATGAATCACATAGTATTTCTCTACACTAACCAGGAGATTTTAAGATTCCAACTAGGTAGTGCTTACCACAGGGCGTCCAGCAATCTAGAACACAGAAAAATAGCTTGAGGCTCACATGCTGGATTCAGCTTGTCCATAAGATTCACATAACCCATTGGCTTTTACAAATTTTCTGCTGAAAATGTCTGTTGTGGGCAAAGACTTCTCTGCAGGCTGTTTCCATTACTCTGGGGACCAGAATCTGACCCTTTTTATTCTTTTTGAAACACGTGGGACACGTGAATATATAGAATATAACCAGTCCAAAGACAAGTGTCAAACTACCAACCTGGACAAACAAACACATTCTTGAAACATAAATACACAAGTTGTATAAAGGAACACCACACACGCCAGTTCATGTGACAAGTGTGAAAGAGGAAGAGAGGAAGGAGAGCAACAGTCACCTCCAGTCATGCAACAGGGCCCTTTCCACACAAGAAGGTTCAGACTGATTCATCTCAGGTATGTAATATCTTTCAGTTATTTAGTTATTGAGATGCTTAACAGAATGAAAGCAAAAACTCCATTCTCTGAACACCAGATCCACTTCATTCATCTAACTAACCAAAAGGCTTTAAATGCAATACATACCAAAAACACAAGTACAATTTGCCTCTTTAGTCAGGATTAAATTTTCACAGAAAAAGCTAGCAGCAGTATAACATATTTGTTATGAAATCTCTTATTCAAGAACAGTTTCAGTTTAGTCAACACTGGTACGAAATCGGTTTCTTATGTATTGTACGTAATACTACAGTGAGATTAAAAAAACCTTCTCTTTCCCTCCTCTCTTTTGTCCTGAATATGTACAGTCATCTCACAGAAGCAGACCAAAGTTGTATTCTTACATCTTCTGTTTTCACTGCAGTGGATACATACAGTGTATCTAATGAAAAACAATGTTTGCACATGGTGTGTACAACATAATGCGCCTTCCTTATATTCAGATAAAAGATTGTGAAATAAACAGTTATCTTTAATAATCCTCTAACAGTGGAACTTTATATTTTTTCAGGATTAAGATGACACCAGGACAGAAGTTTTGACAAACCAAGATATTTTCAATACTGACAGCACCTGTTTGAACCAAACCACAAGCATGTACCAAAAATACTACAATCAGTAATCAAAATGAAATTATATTTGTAATTGAAAGTTAGTGGAAAGATCATTGAATGCTAGAAGTAAAAAAAGGCAGCTTTAGCAGGAGAATAACACACAGGCTTTTACACCAAGGGAGGCTCAGAGCTTTTAGATGAGATGAACTTCAGCAGAGTAGTTCTACTGAAATGTGAGAAACAAAACAGGACAAACAATTCATATTAGACCAACTTTGGATTTCAGATTTAAGTCTGCCAGCACTGACTTGTGCCTCTGTGTGGGCCCTTCTGTTGCAAGATTGAAGATAACTTACCCTAACAACTTCACTATTATCATAACCATTTAGGCTTACTTCGTAACAAAATAGAGAAGACAGACAAGACAAAGAAAAGAGACTGGAACTAAAGTGTTTACAGAAATATCTTGATACTTAACTACATGATATTGTTCAGATTGACTGGCAACAGGCAAGCATGGGTCCTGGTCCAACTGTTACTGTAATAATGTTCTGAGCCATAAATTATATATGTATCCCTCTGCTGAGAAGGAGTGCTTCTCATATCATCAGTAAACCTAAAGAATCCCCCTTCCCCCCCAAAAAAAGTTTGCAAAGCACTGAAACAACACAATGATACCAAGACATGAGTATATCAGCAATGAGAAGAGACAATCTAGAGAGATCAGCAAAGAACCCTTAAAAAGCTCTAGCAGCAATTTTCATTTCACCAGTTGAATACTTCACTAAACCCACACCTTCATGCACAAGATGCAAGGACACATCTTGCATTTCTCTGTATTCTCTTACATTGCCTTCTGACGAGCAGCGTTTGCTCTATTACTGGAGTGAACTATTAGAAATACAATGTATATGCTTGATGAATGACTACTGCATTTTCCGAGTACCACAGAGCCTGCTTTTCTAACAATAACCCTCACTTGCAGTCCAGTGGCTTTTTCACGCAACACAATTTTTCACACTACACAAATCACCTTCCCAGAACAGTGTCTGTTCCTCAACTACCCAATCCATACTCAGAGCTTAATCACACAAGTGTTAAGCTGAAGTGAACTGCGTTAAGTGAATTGTGGATAAAGCTCTATTTCAGCAAGAATTTGCTTGTCAGCCACAAAAGACCACAGACAGCAAAGTCTGTTTTCCTCTCAAGTCACTCCTTTGGAGGATTACACTCCTCTAAGTGTAAGAGCAAGTCTAGAGGAGCGATTAATTAATTTGGCATGCTCACATATCAGCAGCTCAACCAGCTGTTCTGGTTCCCTCACACCAAAGGACATCCATATACATACACACATACAAAACATTTCAGGACCCCAGAGCTGTTTTTCCCTGTGATCACTGGGGAGCCCTGGGTAGAATCACTCAGCTTCTGCATCCAATAAAACAGAGAGGCATACTTCACCTGCGAAACAGTCCTAAGTCTATGAGTTATGTAGAAAATTATGGCCATGATCAATGAACATGATACCCCCCACCTCGTGGAAAAAAGAAAGCAGCAAAATAATGGTTTAGAAATAAAGTGCCAAGTCTATGGAAGCGAACAAGTAAAAAAGGGTGCAAACAACGTAAATCAGCTAAAACACACATATCCACAGAAGCGCATTTATTCTAGACCAGTGAAAATCTAAATGGGAACAAAATGAAAAAGTGAAGTATTTAGCAAAATAGAAAGGGGAAAAGAAATGATATTCTGACAAACTGAGGAGGTCCATCAGCTACTGTCTCATAGCGCTAAGCGTTAGAGTGCCAGCAGCTTCATGTTTTCGTGATTTACTCCGCTGTGGCTCACAAATAAACACATCAGTCGAGGTTTCCAGAGCATAGATGTTCTCTTTGTGCAGAACAATCAAACTGAAGACGCAGCAATTGATTTTCTAATGTACATGAGACCTTAGTTTATGGTGCTTTTTATTGGTTGCTCTTGGAATAGATTTCCAATTTGCTGTAGAATACAATTCCAGCTTAGCAAACCTTTTGATCCTTTCATTTGGTCATTCTTCCTCTCCAATCCACTTTTACTTCAACAAGCTGAAAGCTTTCTGTACCCGTGCACTCGGCTGGGGTTTTTTTCTGCCTTCTCCATTTCCTCGTTTTGACTTCTGACCAGGACTCTGTTAACACTGTTAACACCCACTTCGAGCGGGCCACCTCGCACTGATCCACTGCATTTCCAACCACAACTCCCACAGATACATTTTGTTTTTACAAACATTATATATATACACACATTCGAAGACAAAATTAGGACAATCACACCGCGGTCAGCCGTCGAAACAGAGGAGAAACGAAAAGCAGTTTTTCAAACAATCCAAAAGAAACACTTTACAGATAACCCACTATCTGTGCACACTTTAAACGCAAGCAAGCCAACTTTTCCGCGGAGTCACGAGGGGGGAGCCAAGCGGGAGGCGCGGCTTCCCCGCCAGGGCCCCTAGAACCCTCCCTGCCCGTGGAACGCCTGGCTAGCCCAGCACCGCCCGCCCGAGAGCCCATCGAGCTCCCTCCCTCCCTCCCTCCCTCCCTTACTTCTTGGTGTCGCTGCTGAAGAGCCCGAAGGCCGCGGAAGCCGAGGGGGTCACGGTGGGCGCCGCCTCCTGCGCCAGCTCGGGCGCCGCCTCTCCGCCCTGCTCGCTGTAAGCGAGCCCGTTGCCGGACATGGTGGTGCCGCCGCTGCCGCTGCCGGTGCCGCCGCCGCTGCCCGCCCGCCCCGCCGAAGTTTCCGTGGCGGCACCCCCGGAGCTGCCGGCCCGGCGCTGTCCCCGGAAGCTGGGCGGTCACGCGGCGGGGGGCGGAGCGGCCGGGCCCGGACGTGCGGCCGGAGCCGCGGCCCCGGGGCCGGGAAAAGGGGAGGGAGGGGAAGGGCCGGGCGGGCCCGCTGCGGGCCGCGCCTGGACGTGTGCTTCCCGGGCCCTTAAAATGCAAAGCCTGCCCGAGGGCATCGGCTCGTTTGTTGCTTTTAGTGACCGCGTTGCGAATGCCGGTACTCCACGCTGGTGATAGAAGTAAGGTAACCTAGACTAGGAGTAGCTGTTTACATATGAGAGGCTAGAAATACAAAAGGATAGTTAGAAGTCTTCTGAGGGAAGTTTCTGGTTCCTTTTTACGGTCCTGTTTTCCTACGTGCATCTTTCCCCTAGTCTCGCAGGAATAACCTGTGTTCATTAAAACACCCTTCCATTCCCTCTCCTGACACATGCTAGTAGATTGCCACCTTTTCGTCCTTAGAACCGAACTCATTTCCAAAAGGTTACCTCTTCACAATCAATACTTTCTATCTTGCTGGGGGAAAGAAAAAAAAAAAAAAAAAAAAAAGCGAGGGATTCTCATATTTCTCTGAAGCAGCATTTTTTACTTGCTTGCTTTTTGGCAACTTGTACTTTCCTGATTGAAACTGAGACAATATGAAGCAAATAAACTTTTTACGTTTTTTTTCTTTTCCTTAAACTTCTTCCTTTTTATGAAAGGATTTACCAGTAAAGGAGTTATTAAGCGTATGGAGCTGCTGTAAAATAGCTGTCCTCAATAGCTGCCTTTTATGGATGCCAGTGTTTTAATTTTTTTGTGATCTCTCACAGCATTTTTTCTGTGTATCACTGTTTTTTGAAAGTCACAGTTTAGATTGTAAAATTCCAAGTGTGAATATTCTTGACCATCTCCATTTTATCTATTGGTTTTTTAGACTTCCAATTTTGTTCTGCCTTTTGCATTGTTTGCAGTAACAGCCATCACAGTTTTCTTGGTCCCTGTAGAGAGAAAGATATTATTATTACTACCTTAAACTGTCACACAAACTATTGATACACATCCAGTGATTGGATTTGAGGCAGACACCTCTCAATCATATAGAGCCAGAGAGGATTCTACATCCTGATATCTAAAGGATCAAAACCAGAGTAGGCTTGTGGAGAATTGGGTCTGAACCAGACAAAAATGGATACCCACTTCTCTCTGCAGAAAGATCTGAGAGTTCCTGTCAGCAGTCCTTAGAAATTGTCTCTGTTTTTCAGACCACGTTTATTTATTTCAAACTGTAAAAACACTTGAACTTTGGCTCCAAACATGGTTTTGTTTACACAAAGAGGTTGCTAGCTATGTCTTTTATTTGTGTACCAGGCACATATAGTGTAGGGAGGGATAATCTATAGGAGGCCAAATCAACATTTTATAAGGTAGATCTGTTCTAGTTTCTTTTAAGATTGTCTGCTTGATCTCTGAGGCAAGAGGTTAAAACTGCTTGCTTCTTTATATAAACCAATAAAATAAGGGTGTATTAGCACTAAGAAACTCCTTAAGTACAAGAAACTAATTTTTTTTTTACCATGTATATCTATTTTGTAGTATTTTCTGCATGTACTACTTAAGTAATCTTAGAGTAAATTGAGAAAGAAAACAATAGACTTGTAGAATATGTCAGAGTAATTTGTAGGAGTACAAATGGCAAAAATAAGGCAAATGGCTGTTGAAGTGGATGATTGTGGGTCTGTGATATGAGAGGAGAAGGAAATAGTAACAGTGAAGAAGAGCTTGAAAGGGTCTTGAAAATGAGAAAAGCAATACCTGAAGGTTTATTAAGTGTAATTGAAAATTCCTACCAGGAATGTTAGCTGTGAGCTTCTGCTGTCAGTTCTTGATACAGTTTTTAGACTGAAATATGCCACTACTGTTAAATGAACAGCCTTTTCCTGTCTAAGTTATGTCTTCAAAATCACCATGCAGTGATAAAGTACTTGCACACTGAATTTGTACTTGTATGCAATTATGTCAAAATTACAGAATCATGAAACAAATTACTCCAAATCTAAGTTTTCCACTTATATTCATTGGTAACAACATTCTGTATTTCAAAGTTTTGTGCAGCCTAAGAAAATTAGCAGATGGCATAGAAGAGAGAACTCAAAAAGCTTTTGTTTCTCAGTTTTCCACTCGTGTTCCTTTCTGAAATGATTCATACCATCTTCACAAAATTTCTTACCTAGTGTCTGGTAATTACATGGCTTCCTACTTTCCACTCACAGATGTTAACGAATATGCAATATGTGACCACATATAAGCATGTACACATATAAGCATGAGCACAGCTTTTAGAAGTTAATTGCACTGAGAAATAATTTCCAAGGCTCAGTGGAAGGGAAGACATTTGTATGGACAAATACATATGCACAGTGGTGTATACATATGCATTTGAGGGGAAAAAGATTTACGTTGCTCAACAAGCTGTAATTTTGTAGTTCCAACAAACATTAACTTTTCCAGGCTTTCTGAAGCATTTACACAAGATACTTTGCAGTGTTTTTTCACAAAGTTGTATACATTTTATGGCCGCTGCGCTGCTAGATGCTTGTTTTGTGCCCTCTTGTGGCTCAGATTATTAGTATGTTATTTGTCATGGAAAGGACAGGAGCTGCATTTGTAAGAAAATTATTTTTTGATGGAATTCCAGCTCTCTGTAAGAGAAATGTCAAGCTTCTGAAAGCTTTGCTGCTGCTGTGTATGTTGCTGATAGACTCTCATATATGCAAAATGTGCTGGTATTGCAGATTCTACTCAAATGTGTAAGAGTTTTGGCTTGTAAATGTCATTGATAAAGAACAGACAATGATACAACCCAGACCTCTTGTAATATGATTTTTTTGTTCAGTAATGATTTAGAAGTCTGATGCGTAATAAGTTACTTTAAAGTTAAGCACCAAGAACTCATTCCCCAACCTGGAATAATGGGTTTTCAGTGTGAGGCATAAACCAAGCTTCCAGTAGTCCTGAGCATGAAAAACACTTTAATCTGCCTCCTTCCAAGTTAATCAAGTCTTGTGACTGTGATGAAAGCAAATGAGTTTTACTTCAAAAGTTCCAGCTCTCTGTTCCTTCTTAGCAGGACTGGCTACCATGTTATCCACAGAAGGAGCTCACACATCAACTCTTGAAATCAGGAGACTGCAAATTCTTTTCTTATTCCTTTTGTTTTACAGGTCTTCTGTAAACTCTAAAATTACACAATATTTATCTTTTATCTTCATCATTTAATATTCCTTCAAATGGTTATGATGATTTTAGCTAAATGATGATTAGGAAAAGTAGAAGGCAAAAAGCAAAAACATAGAACAAAACCCAGAAATATTTGAAAAGCAAAACAATTCTTCAGTTCTAGAGTTCTTTGTAATTTTTTCAAGCATGAACGTGCAAAACAGATATTAGTAGAACTGGAAACATACTATTAGATATTACTTTTGGATAGAGAATAGCTTGGAATTAAAAAGATTTGGATTGTATTAAAAACTATTACAAAAATACAAATATCTCCAATGGAATAAGTGCTGTGGTACTCTTATACTGATATCAGACCTGGTATGTTTGATGGTAATTAAAATCTATGTAGAAGTGAAGGTGAACCAGTTTTCAAAACTTCCACTGTAATTGAAAATATTTTTTTTCATTGTTTAATCTTCTCAGATATTTAAATATTGTACCATCAAATATGATATCAAAGCAGAAAACCTACATCAACTGCCAACAATTTCCCATTACCCCCCTGAGAGACCTCAAATAATAAACTCTGTTCAAATGTTTATTGCACTATATCCTAATTTTAAAAAAACCCTGCTTCTGAAGAATGAAAACATTTAGCTTTTTCTCAGATTTGTTTTAAGTAGGAGAAGAAATTCAAGGTGTGTTGGATTCTCTCAAGCACCCCAGCTAATCATAGCTATCATTCGGAAGAAGTCACCAGTTACAGATTCAGTCTTGATTAGCCTTTTTTGTATAAATTCTAGGTTTCCTCCTAGATCTTTTAGTGAAACAACTATAGGCTTGGGTCTGCCAATTTATCTTCTCCTTTTCTTAATCTAGAGAAGCATGGAGTCTGCAGTTACAACAAAATATTTAACTGGTTTAAGTAACAAATCTGAAATAATTTTTAAAACCTTGTACCCATATAAACAATTTATACTGTAACATATCTGCCTTAATTAGTGTTTTAGTTTGATAGTTACCGTTTGTAACGTACATTTATTTAAAGATCTTTTTAATCCAGTTTAGATTAATGGCTTTAAGAAGGGGGTACATGTACATGGTTTATGTGTTTATTGTAACATCTCTTCTTTATTGTGCTGCCATTATCTAGAATCTCCACTGAGTTAGGCTACTCTTGAGATGCATGCCTTGACAGCTGGAATACTTCAAGTGTCTTAGCAGATCCTGAGCTTTTAAAGCAAGCCAAGCTGCACTTAGTAAGGACTTCAACCTTTGTCTTGCTTGTGTACCTGCACATCTTATATGTTCTACCTTTAAACTGTACTAGTGCACATAATACATATTTGTGTTCATGTTTGCCTTCTAACGGTGCTGCAAGTGAGCTGTTTGGCAGAAATGAAGAGATAAATATTCATAAAAAGAACAGCAGGTTTATAAGATCTGCTCGGAGTGTTTCTGTATCTTCCAGTCATCTTAGATCCTCTTAGATCCCAGAGAACCTCTATTCAGTTCTTGAGATTGAGATTGTAGTTCAGTTTACTGCTGGATGAACAGCAATTGCCATATGTGCAATAATAAAAAGAGAAAATAGACAATTTTGAGCAACTGGCCATAAGCAGAGAGAAGGCCAGCAAATTGCAAGTATGTACATTGTGATTGTATGTACATTGTGATTTCTTTGGCGTGGAGTCAACTATGCATTAGTCCTGGTATAGATTACAGTGGTACCAGAATAGGTTTTACTGATGTTGAATGAATATAGCATGCTCCTTTCCTCCGTAGCTAGAGTACAATGCCCTTCAAAAATAACACCTTATTTCTACAGCATGTAATATGTATCATGTCCCATGGAGCAAAGGAAAGCCAAAAACTGCCTGTTTAAGATCACAGAATCAAAAAGAATCATGGGACCAAAAAGAATCATCAAATGGCTACAGTTAGCAAGGGCCTCTCTAGGTCATCTAGTCCAACCTCCTTATACAAGCAGGTTTCCCTTGACCAATGGAATTTAAGAACATGTGCAGACAAGCTTTTGAATAAACTCTTTTCTGGAAAAATAGACTCCATACCTTCTCTAGGTAATCTATTCTGTGTCTCAGGCACCCTCACAGTAAAGAAGTTCTTCCTCACGTTCAAGTGGAACTTCTGTGTTCTAGTTTCTGCCCATTGCCTCTCATCCTATTGTTTAGCACCTCTGGGAAGAGCCTGGTCTATCCTCTTGACACCATTCCTTCAGGCAGTTACACACAGATAGATCGCCTCTCAGGCTTCTCCAGGCTAACCAAAATCAGCTCTCTCTGCCTTTCCTTATAAATGAGGCGCTCCAGTCCTCCCCTCATCTTTGTAACCTCTGCTGGACCCACTTCCAGGAGTTCCTTGTCTCTGTTGTCCTGAGGAGCCCAGAACATCTGGAGTGCTGTATCCTCACCACAGCTGAATAGAGGGGCAGGATCACCGTCCATGACCTGCTGGCAATGCTCTCCCTGATGTCCCCCAGGATACCATTGGATTTCTTGGCCACCAGGACACGCTGCTGGCTCATGGACATCTTGTTGTCCACCAGGACCCCCAGGTCCTTCTCCTGAGAGCCTCTCCCCAACAGTTCAGCCCAAGGCTATGCTGGTGCCTGGGGTTGTTCCTCCCCAGGTGCAGGACCTTGCACTTGCCTGTCATTAGAGATAGTGTCAAAAGACTTTCTAAAGTTGAGGTAGACAATATTCACTACTTTCCTCTCATGCATCTCGGTACTTGCCTCCTTGTACCAGGTAATCAGGCTGAGCAAGTGTGATTTGTCCACATTGATGACTCCCGATCATCATCTTGTCATCCATGTGGATAGAGATGGTCTCCAGAATGAGGTGCTCTGTCGCTTTCCCAGGGATTGAGGTGAGGCTGACTGACTGGTGGATTCCTGGGTCCTTCTTCTTGCCCCTTTTAAAGACCAAGGTGATATTTGCTTTCTTCCAGTCCTCAGCACCTCTTCTGATCTCCATGACTTTTCAAAGATGATCTTAAAATGGTGTCCACCAGCTCTTTTAGCACTCATAGAAGCATCCCATCTTGGTCTGTGGACATGTGGGTGTCAGGTTTGACTTAATGGTCTCTTACCCAATACTTCTCAACCAAAGGGAAGCGTTTCTATTTCCAGACCTTCTCCCTGATCTTCTGGGTTAGAATTCCTATGGGGTGGCCTTGGCAGTGAAGTCTGAAGCAAAAAAGATGTTCAGTAATTCTGCCTTCTGTGCAACTTCTGTCACTGGGTCCCTGTTCTATTCAGTAGCAGGCTCACGTTATACCTAATATTCATTTTGTTACTGATTAACTGATGTATTAGTGTATTTGAAAATAAAATACAAACTGGAACATGGAATTAAGAGAAAAGCAGAAAGTTGGTTTTAGAAACTGGAATGAGCAAAAAGGAGGAAGTCTCAGAAAACTATGGTGGCTCTTTTAGGTGCTAATCACAGAAGATACAATTCTTAACAAGAATGTAATACGATTTGTGTGAGAAACAGGGTAGTCTCTTATAGGAGGAGAAGCAAAGGCAGAAATTGTGTAATTGAAGGTGTAATGCCAAAAAATGGTTATTCGTAACATTTTCCTAAGGGTGAAACACTTGCATTACTTATCCGAACAGACTTCCTTAAAATGTATGATAATTTATAAATAGTTTCTGGAAAGAGCATAATGAACTGTCTGAGAATAAGGTCCGTAAGCAATTGCTACCGTCAAGTGCACTTGTGTATTAAAGGGGTGAAAAGGTCAATAAATTATTTTCCTGGCAGAGCAGGAATGAGAAAGTTGAAATAACACCTTGGAAATAATACTAGATACAAAGCAGATAATTTCAGACAAGGGGAAAAAACCAAACAAAGCAGCATTTTTTTGCCAGACACTTCCTTTTCAGGCATGTCTGAATAGCAACTATTCCTAACCTGGCACTCCCAAGGCCATGGAAATGTGTCTTCTGTTGAACAATATCTTTGGTTTGTTTTGGAATGAGATAAGGGCTTCTCAGGACCCTACAACTGAGATTCAAAAGCTACCTCATGTATTTAGTTTACTAAGTCTTAAGTGGCTTTGCTATGATTAAGAGTTATTGCTCAGACAAGATGTTCTATTTCTCAAAAAAATGTAGGGAATTCAAATTAAAGAGAATTTATAATCACTTTAATGAAAAAATTCTTTCAAAATGTATTTTTAATAAACTTTCTGATCATTATTATTAAGTTGATAATTATATTTTAATTGCATTTACTATTAAAATGGAAGGGCATTTATACAAATGTTCATGTAATTATAAGAAAGTTTAAATTATTAATAAGTTTAAATTAATTTTTTAAATTACAACATCTTACTGTGTCTCTGATACTTTATTCTTTTTACTCTAACTGAATTACATAAATACATATTTTTCTATACTTTTAAAAAAGGAACTTGCTTAGCAGTATGTCAGAAAAGTAGATTTGTTTCAGTTATTATTTTAAATACTAAAATAAAGGAATTGTTGAAGATATTTTCAATGTGTATTCGCAAACCTTTTTTAGGGCATAGGCTTCATTTAAATAAACAAATTTCTAGTTAGTCCTGTTCAGTGTATCTTGAAATGGTACAGAGAGATCAAAATAAAGAATGACTTGGATATGAGAGGAAAAAACCTGAATAGAGTTGAACTCTGTGACCTAGAAAATAGACATTTGCTGGAGATCATTCTGGTTTATGATCTATATCTATAAAGTCATGAATTACACAGAGAATGTGACTTGTTATCCCATCTGTTAGGAGTTACCATATAAAACCAGTAGATTGTAGGTCTAAAATAAAGAGATATTTGTCCTACTGCACAACAGAATATGTACTTTGATAGTTGCCATGAAGTACTGTTGATACAGAAGTTTCCATGAGTTCAAAGAACAAGACAAAATCATGAAAGAAAAGGTTACTGAACAAAGAGGTTATTGAAACATCGCTGGCTCAGGAGGTTCCTGAATCACAATTTCATTATAGTGAAATATCATTATGTAGTTTCCTTATTCTGATGGTCTTCCATAAGAATTTGATTCTGGTAATACTTACAAGTATTTGAGACTAGATAAACCTTTGGTGGTGCAGCTGTTCTTATCTTGTGTATTTCAGTTCACTGTTCCTATTGTAGTGAGATAAATGTGTAGCTATTCCTTTTATAACACAGTTCAGAAACTGAAAAATGAGAAATTGTGTGGAGCACAAAATAAATTAGCACATATATTATCTAATGGAATGGTTCAACTTCTACCAAAGACTTGTAGTCTGGTAGAAGGGGAACTAAAGTCATGCTATCTTTCTATTTTTGCTTTCTCTTCTGAGGGAGACATCAGTCCCCTACTTTATCTGTATTTGGAGAAAGCCACATATGATGCAAGTCAGGCTGCACGTCCTCTTCTGATCACAAAAGCTGACACTTCATTCAAGCTTCCTGTTTTATTTGAGAGAAAAACAGAAGCATCCTCTGTTTCCAGTCTTATTAATCCCTCCAGGTCTTGTTTGGTATTTCTTTTGAAACTGTAAAAAAAAAAAAAAGTTTTCTCCTGCCAAACCATTGTGATGAGTCTTTAAAAAATATGAGATATTTATAAGGCTATCATGGCTATCTTTACTATGTACTTGAGATGATACAGCAAGGATGACCCATCTATTGTGCTCTCAGGGACACCAAGTCCCAGCTTGCTGGTTGTCTTATCCTTCATTTATGATGTTTTGGTGCTGCATGGTTATTAGATCCAGTGCTCCACAAAGCAGTTCACTCCATCTAATCACTGGAGTGAAAACAGTAAATATCACACAAAAATTCCTTTTTCTCTGAAGCAGTGAACTATAATCCAGGGTTTTGTTCTAGATTCCAAGCTACTTCTGTCATTCATTTTCCTATGAAAGAAATAAGATGACAGTGATGAGGCAAAATCTTACATGGCCTCCTATACCTGTTCGTTCCATAACTTAAATGAGGACAGCTTTTCTACAAAGGTTCATTGGAAATTAAATAGTATCTTAGGAGATAGATGTATTATTCAAATATCAGATGACCAACTGGCATCTAGGAGTAGCAGAGATCTTACACGTACTTCCTTTCAAATTTTAATAAAGCATGTATAGATTTGCCAATATGTCATGCAAACCTGGGGGTGCTGGTGACAGTGACTGAACATGAGCCAGGATGTGCCCAGGGGGCCAAGAAGGGCAATGGCATCCTGGCCTGGATCAGCAATGGTGTGGCCAGCAGGAGCAGGGCAGGGATTGTCCCCCTGTGCTGCGCACTGGTGAGGCCACACCTCAAATCCTGTGTCCAGCTCTGGACCCCTCATGATGGAAAAGATGTTGAAGTCCTGGAATGAGTCCAGAGAAGGGCAACAGAGCTGGTGAAGGGTCTGGAGGACAAGCGCTGTGAGGAGTGGCTGAGGGAGCTAGTGCTGTTTATTCTGGAGAAAAGGAGGCTCAAGGGAGACCTTGTTTCTCTCTGCAGTTGCCTGAAAGGATTGGTAGCCAGGTTGGGACTGGTATCTCCTCCCAGGCAACAAGAGACAGGATGAGAGGACATCGCTTCGAGCTGCACCAGGGCAGTTCAGGTTGTACATCAGGAGGAATTTCTTCACTGAAAACGTAGCTAAGCATCAGAATGGACTGCCCAGGGAAGTGGGAATTCACCATCCCTGGAGTGTACTATGGCTATTTTGCATTGGTCAAAGGATGCATTTGATGATCTTGGGTGTCTTTTCCAGCCATAATGATTCTATGATACTTACATACTTGCTTTTCAAAAAAATTGAGGACTTGAGTATTTTTCAGCAAAAGTTAATTTCGGCAGAATTAATAATTAGCAGAGCAGGCTACTTTTACCCAAGTCCTTGCAAATCCATTGAAGTGTGTCTGAATTCTGGCGCTCTTATTTTAAGGGGTAGGCAGTTACAAACACCAGAACAGAGTATACCAGCAAAACTCAGTTCTAAGTGGAGATGAACTTTCAGGCTTCCTGAAACAACAATAGGTGTAAGTTTAAAGCTATATAGGAACTCAATAGTTTAGCTACCTAAATGTCTCCCTTCTCCACTACTTTGGAGTTAAATCAATACTGCTCTTCCTTTCTTTCTGTACATTGTTTTATTCTTTTTAGTTTCTCTGAGTGGCAGTCAACTTCCCCTACATTAGACACTTGATACCAAACATAAAGGAAGACTGGGGGAAATCTCAATTCTCTCCTCTTGGAAGGTAGGAGACTAAGAGATGACCTCTTGTTCTGGCCCGATCTGGCCTTTCTGATGTTCTTTTAATTGAGAACTGTGACATGGAAGCAGCACAGAATATCTCTTCTAAAGAAATAAGGGCAAAAAAAAAAAAAAGTATGAAAACTTCATGGAACAGGAAATGGAAAATCAGAAATAAATTACCTATAAAATGAAGTTTTAGAAGAAGGGTTGGAGGAATACAAAATAGAAAACCTTGCCAACATCTCCACAACACCAAGTTAAAGACACCAAATCTGGTTTTCTAAAGATTTTTATACTATTTACTCATTTTTACCTGCTTTAAATAAATCAGAATTCTAAGCCTCTTAGCAGCAAAATAAAAATTCATATTCATGAGGTCCTTTTCCCACTTGAAGTTACTCTAAGATTTTTGAAGTAAACTTAGCTTTGACATCTAATTTAACTTAGTTGCATTAGAAATCGGTGCTTTTGAAACTTTTTTTTACATGGTGATTCCTTGGCGTGGCCCTCTTCCATAGGAGGCCCTGTTCCTCACTGAGCCCTGCTTTTTAAATCCATAGAGAGAAAAGGGCTGTGCAAAGTTCCACATGAATCAGCATTTGAAGGGAAGAAACAATAATAATAATAAATAATAATAATAATAAATAATAATAAAAATAATAATAATAAATCACGCTTTAGTCTTTATCAGTTAATGAAAATTGTCTGTGGCAGTTCCAGCTTTGGGCACAAGAGGTAGATGTTTTCACATGAAACTTCCAAATACTTAACATTACTAATCAGCTTTTGTACTTCAGGTAAGGGGTAGTCAGCTGTTGCTAATTTCCTCTTCTATGTTTTATGTAGCAATACATTTACAAAAAGTGAGATTAATTGTAAAGATGTAATGTGGAGAATGGGAGTAGCCAAGCATTTATTTATAATGGGTTATTTATTTTGCCCAGGGGAACTTGGGGCTTCACAGGGAATTCCGTGTCTTGTCAATATTTTGTTCTCTCGACAAAATATTGTTATATGCACTTGCATGCACTTTTCAGTGAAACTGATTTTGTGGGGGAATGAGAGTATATGTCGCTGGCATTCACCTGACCTGCGCTGAATCTAGCGACATTCTGTGTGGGTTGGGACTGTTTTGTTAGTTATTTCTTGCTCTATTCAGCCTAAGGAGATTAAAAAGCCAAGATTGAAAAGCCAACCTGATTAAAAGCCAACCATATCTGTACCCTTAAACACTGTTGCATTTTTAACATATTACATTTACATTATATGGTTTGGACTTTTTTAATAAGAAGTCATAGGGAAAAAATACTTGAGTCCATTAATATATTTGAATTTTTGACATTGTGAAAACTTTTCCATTCCTAAATATCATGGAGAATAAGCAAAACACAGCCTTTACTTGATTTCTATAGGGACAACAAACACATTCCCTGGTTAACAGCTACATAGAGGAAGGATTATCAGTGATGTTATTATGTAAGATTTTTGTACTAATGCAAATATGAGCGTTGCTTTGCATATCAATCTAACTCAACCATTATGTTCAAAATATTATCTGTATTTTAATCTTCTTACAGCTACCTAAATATTATCCTGCTTTTTTGAAAGGCATTAGTGTAGGCTTTAAACATACTTTTTCACAGACCTGTATGTTACACAGACTCACAGAGTCCAATGTAAAAGTTGATCTTTTTCATTCTAGGTCTCTTTTATGATATGGGATGACCAGTATAGTGAGATCGTGTGTGTGTGTATTATTATTATGTGTATATATTATAATTATGTGTATATATTATAATTATGTGTAGATATTATGTCTTCATTAGAAGACATACTAACTTTATTGTAGTTACTTATGAGTGAGGATTGCTTGCATGGATAAGAGTTTCAGAAAGGGAACTTATTTTATCATACGTTGCAGCCTGTAAAGCCTTTTCAGGAAACGCAATCAATTACAGTTTTTGCAAATCACTATTTCTACTTATTATCTGAAGATTTTATTTGTTTTGTCATTGAGAAAATTGTTGTAGGGAGAATCATAGTTACTTCACAGGACTGTGAAATTTTAAGTAATTACCTGCCATTAATTTTCTGAAATCCTATGGATAAATTGTTCTGTTTCATTTATGTGACAATTCTAGCTTTTCTGTAATGGCACTTTCCAGTGGATCATCAATTTATGCTGTTATTTTGTAATAATCCATTTTCATTGTGAAAACTGCCCTATGCAGATTCCTATATCCAATGCATTAATTTTCTTCAGAAGCCATTGTGCTGAATTATATCAGGTAAATTTTGTGAGTACATAATCCCTTCTATGGCAGATGATTTATAATTGCTTATCACACACTGCAAAATACTAATCATACAAAAATGTAGCCTTCTGTTGGTTCCAGTAACATTCATTGACCTGTCAGCCATTCACTGTATTCCAGCAGGTTTTTGAAGTTGAAAGTGAAGAATAATTGATTTGCAGTATATTTGACAATACCCACAGAAATCTCTGCTATACCATTCCACATCAGTGAGAGGATGAACAATATAGCACTAGCTTATGTTAATTTAATAACTTTCTTCATACACATGCAGCATTTGCCACATGAAAGAAAACCATGTGGTTCAGTTATTGTGGAACAATAACTGAAGAAAACTTCAGCTAATGAAGTTTCATATTTCCAAATTAACTTCATTCTTAAAAACCCCTCAAGTTGAACAATCCAAATAAGTGCTGGTAATGCAGTGTTACTACTTCAGGAATTTAAGCAGCAAAAGCCAGAATGAGATGGGCTTACCATAGTAAAATGCTCTCCTTTTACACTGGGGTATTTGCAGAAACCTCCTTCAGCACAAACTGGTTACAGATTTGGTAGGTATAGAGTCCATTCTAAGGAAAGCCAGGAGCTGAGCATGACTTTAAATGAACCACTTTTCTTATCAGCCAGACTATGACAGGCTGTTTCATGCAAAGAGACCACAAACGCCCTATCCTGTCCCCCAGGCAGCAAGAAGCCAAAAGGAGCAAATCTGCAGTGCTACAACAATGTGTGTTTCAGGTCACAGACTGCTTCTGTGAGCGCAGATCAGACACCACAGAGCAGTCTTGCAGTGGTTCTTTTTTTTGGCTGCACATCCTGACTGACCCACTTGACACATTTTTAGTAACAAGGTTTGGAGTTCAGCTGGCATCCTGGTTCTCTACTTCATGAAACAAGAGCAGCCTAATAGAAGGCAGAGTCATATACTAGAATAGAATACTATTTAGAACAATACCTAAACTACAGCTACCTAAGTTAGCTTTTGAATACGTGAGTGTGCCTATGGTATGCGGTTTTTGTTTGTGAAGCAAATAGCCTTACAGTTATGTGATAAATATCAAATATAGTATGTTGGACCAGGAAACTGAAGCACAATGAAATTACAAAACCAGGTTAGTTTTTCCTTTTGAGCTGAATTGGATAGCCTGTTTCAGTACCAAAAATGCACCAGAGAAGAAGGTGGATGGAACTTGTAGAACCAGTGGAAAACAATGGGATGATGATCTGGGATCACTATTTCAAATTCAGCCTCTCCTACCTTAAAATCAGGTGTGTAAAGTTTAATACTATGCAGTTTACAGCTTTTGATGTTTTAGCCCAAAAATGTATGAAAAAAAAAGCTAAACATAGCAGAACTTAGTTGACGTCCTGAAAAACCTCCTGGTTTGTGCTTATCACATCCAGCTGGGGAAACTTTTTATGTAGAACTGGAGAGGTTGACTGTTAACTGCAGCTTTCATCTGAGGACAGGTGATGGATACAGGAGAATTACCAATAGAATAATTTAGGCCATTCAACATGGAGAAAAAAGAGCTGTTGCCAAAATGTGGTTTGTTAAGACTTTTCACAACAGCCCGACTGCTAATAGTGATAGTTATCCGGTTCAGATGTTAAGTTTTTAAAAATGTCTTATGGTTTACTGGACATCTCTTTTTGATATGAAAATGGTAACTAAATCGATATTAAAACAAATGGACTTGCAGTGAAAAAAAACCCCATCTCTTCTTACACTTAATAGCACAAATTTAGATTATCCCAGAAACATGATTACAGAGGGGTGGATTAAGTTAGCTAAACTATTTTAGCTGCCTTATCTGGGACACTAAAAATCACTTAGAAGTTTTAGGTATTAATTTTAATGCACAGACTCCAAACATGTGAGTGAAATGAACATTGCTCTCTTTGATGTCAGGAGGCTTGAAATTCAAGGAACTGGTCCTGTTTTGCAAGAACTTAAATGGTCCTGTGTGTCACATATTTAAATTTATCTCTCTCTTCCATCTGACTATTAGACTTGCACTAATCTAAAATTTTCAGGTGTGTTTCTTGGAGGATGAAGCTCATTGTTTCTCCTTCAGAACTGCCTTTCTGCAATGCACTGCTTCTAGATTATTCGTAATCATAACCTTGATCTTGCAAAAAGATGGAATTTCAGTCTTATGGTTCAAAGCTTTTGTAATTAACTATGCACAATTCAGTAAGTGGCAGGATCCCATTTAGACTGTTGCCTAAAAAGAAAAATAGAAGATATTTTTCTCTCCTTACTTAATTGTTAATATTTCTATTGCACAGGTTGCCTAGTAAATTGTTTCTTTCTTTCTTGTTTTTGTTTTTCTTAAAATTATCAGAGATATTGTAGTAATTTGCTTCATATAAATGCATATAACTAATCTCTTCACGAATGAAAGCTAGCTATGGAAAAATATATCTCCAATTGGGAGAATATCACTACTTCTACCACCTTAACTTAGTATCTCCCTATTGAAAATCTTGAAAAACTGTAGCCACTATATATTTCGGGAAAAAAAAAATGCATTACTTTATTCATTTATTAGACTATTTGAACAAAATTTATGTATTTGTATTTGAATCACAAGGAACTAACAAAGAGATATTCTTTGCTCAGCCTGGCTAAACTTTTAGAAATGTACCTAATTTGAAATCCAGAAATTGCTCAGTGCACACAGAAGTGTATGCCAAATGATGAATCTAATGCTTTTGGAAACAATTTTGCAGCAAAACAAATGGCTATTAAAAAACCCAAAATATTAAAAAGAAAAAAATATAAGAAGGCTATTCCTGAGACAGCTCTAATTTTGGTTTCATTGATTATGGAGCAGGTCGTAGCACTAGCAAAAGGACATGAAAATTGAAGAGAGATACTATTTTTAAAATTAAGGCATATTTGCAGATTGCCTTTGCTCTAACTGACCATCTGTCTGAAGATTTGTTGGAATATGTTGTCATGGTACACTTCAGAAACCTTAGAAACAAGAGGAAGAAAGGCAGGCAAATATACTGGAAAACATTCTAGTCCCAGGATAAAGGGAAAACAGAAAACAGAGAAGTCAAATAATTTGTTACACAACTAGTATGAAATTTGCTATTTCTGTGGAGTCCTAGGCTGCATTTCACAAAAGTAGTTAAAAGAAGTGGTAGTACCTACAGGACTAAAATGTTCAGTTCTGCTATCAATATAAAAAAAGTAATTTTTTTTCTCTGAGTCAACTAATGTAAGCATTAGCAGTAGCTTAGCACTGCCAGCAGGTTGAGGGAGTATCTCTCTTATGAGAAAAGGCAGAGGGAGCTGGGCCTGTTCAGCCGTAAGGAGGTAGAACTGAGGGGTTATCATCAATGTCTATCAGTACATGAAGGGAAAGTCTCAAGAATATGGATCGGGCTCTTCTCAGTGGTGCTGAGCAATTGGACGAGAGGCAATGGGCAGATGCTGATGCACGGGAAGTTCTGCCTGAACATGACGAAGAACTTATTTACAGTGCAGGTGACCATGCACTGGAACAGATTGATCAGAGAGGATATGGAGTCTCCTCCAGAGATAATCAAAAGCTGTCACAGCATCCTGAGTACCATTGGTCTAGCAGACTGTTCTTGAGCAGAGAGGCTGGGCTAGATGACCACCAGTGGCCCCATCCACTTAACTAATCCATGTGTTTCAGTGAACAGGGAAGGGTATGAAACAAAACATTTCAATAACTCTGAAGAAACTATAAAACTTTTGAGAAACTTAGAATTTTATCAGTTCAGTTTGACTGGCAACCAAAACAAAGATAAAAGATCACTTTATTAGGATGTACTTGTATCTCATCAGGGAAAAATAAAAGGTAACAAAGAATGAAGTTACTCAAGCTAAGCATACTAGCAATTAACTGAAATTAAAGCCATAAAATACAAAATTAGTCATTTCTCCATCAAAAATGAAGTGGTTAATCACTGGAACAAAGAAAAAATTAAAAAGCATATTCAGATGAAAACTAAATGGTTATTTTCTTCTCCACTTGTTTGGTTTAAACTCCATGTGTTTGGCTTAAAACTGGATTAACCATATAAGTCTTTGTGATCCATGGTACATGAGAAATCTGAATCATTGAACTCATGATTTTACCTGACCCTTTACAGCTGTGATTCTGTGAATGTCAGGTTTTAGAAAACATTTACTGTAAGTAACATGGAAGAATTTGAAGAAAGCATCATATAATTTTTGTGCTATTCTCCCTGTTCTCCATCCCAAAATGAACACTGCAAAATAAAATTAACCTGAATCTGACAAGTCTGGAGCAGAATATGAAGCCTGTAGATGTGTATGCAGTGTGAGTAAAGCAGCTGTAGACACAGGACACCATGTATTTTATTACTGTATCAGTCAAGTACATACCCTTGTTCTTCATAACCCTAAAAATCACTCATTCGCAGATTTTTGAGTAGTTACTACTATCCTCTTTTTCCTCCCCAGCACCATCAGTATGTAAAGGACTCAAACCTAGTCCTGGAGCAGGGTTACTGCATGGCCTATCACTGTACATGGCTAATGCATAATAATGAAGATACAGAAAGATGATTTAGTGAGCTGATGAATGTGATGGACAGCTACTTAATTGCAGAGGAGAAAGTTAATTCTCTGCTGAAGTGCCATTATTTAAGTAATGCTTGTCTGTTCAACAGGCATCTACTTAACAGAGATGTTATTAAAGCTAAATTACAGCAAAGCGGTGAGACATCTCCATCTAAATAAGACAGACAAGTCAAAATGAGTGATGAGGTACTAATTTTACAAATTTTCAGTTAAGCCCTTTATTATAATTACCATATGCTATATCTTTCGTTGCTTCATTTGTCACTTCATGTGTGGAGCCATTTGATTTGTATTTTTGTTATTCTAAGTAAGTAACTGATTGCTGGGAGTTAGACTTGTTTCTTTTTTTACTTACAGATTTTTTTCCCCTAGGAAACTAACTACTGGGTACTTAATGGTACTTAAGCAAAATACAGAAGAAGTGGCCAGCAGAGAGGAGAGCAGCACCTGGCTACACTTTTTTTGTCTCTGGGGGTTTTGCAGGGGAAGTTACTGCGAGTTTTGGGGCAGGTGAAGGACAGGGCTGGGGCAGCTGCGCTCTCTCGCTCTGGACGTCGGGAAGGGCACGGTCACGCTGTTGCTTGCTGTGAGGAGAATTCACTGTCACACTGGAGCCCGGTCCTAGGGATCTACCACCCTCTGCTCGTGTGACCAGGAATTCCGAGCTCGCTTTTTCCTGCCCCGCGGGAGCCGCTGTCCCAACGCCGCCGCTTATTGTCGCTGCTCGGGGTCTTTGCTACGCTGTAGCCCCTCACCCCCTGCCCTGCCGGGACATCCCCCCGCCGTTCCAGCTACCCCCGAGGAGCTTCCGATACATCTCATCCACCGGCCCGGGATTTGTGTTCATTCCTGCCGTTCCAGCTCGGTGCTCCTCAGTCCTGCAGGGGCAGCGGGATCAGACTGCCCCAGGGGTTTGTGAAGCAAAGCCTCTCCTCCATCCCCACCCCGTCTCGGCAGAGAAGGGTGTCACAAGGCACCTGGTTCCCTGGTTCTTCTTCCTTGTAAAGGCTGCAGTTGTTTTGTTTGCCCTGTTATACATACAACTAAAGAACTGTTATTCCTATCCCTATACCTTTGCCTGAGAGCCCCTTAACTTCAAAATTATAATAATTCGAAGGGAGGGGATTCACATTCTCCTTTCCAAGGGAGGCTCCAGCTTTCCCTGGCAGATAACTCTCTTTCAAACCAAGACATTAATATAGACTTTTTTCTTTTTACTTAGAAAGTTATTTACTTGAAGAAGTAATATGAAAGCAGGAAGAGATCTGAAGCAATAGAAACTAGGATTTAATAGGAAAAAAATTAACATAAAATCTTAGATGAAGAAAGGCACTTGAGCATATCTAAATATTAAGTCTCTCAGGGCTGCAAGAGAAAAGCTTACAAATATGTTGAATGGCTACCTCAAACATACAAAAACTAGAATACATATTGAAAATCGTCTTCCAATTATTAGAAGGTTACTGGGTTTTGGGGCAGGATTTTCTTTGGAAGCATATTGAATACAAGTTAATATAAAAAGTAGATCACAGTAATACCAATCTTAAAAAGAAACATATCAAAACCTCATACCTAATTCACCCAAAACCTTGAAAACATTGACAATAGAAATCTGTGGGAATGACAATTCCTTTACCCCATGCAGAATTCCAAGTCTTTCTTTCAGCTCCCTTGAGGAAGAGGGATGTTGGGCACAAAACACTGTGGGCTTCCTCGAAGAGACTAGCACGAGCAGAATGACTTTTTCACACTAATGGCCTTCACATTGAAGACTTAGATCCCAAAGAGAGCAAAACCCAGCTGGTTTTGCTGCTTTCCTGCCTCATGTTGAGCAAAAGCACATCTCCCTTCCTTCCCAGCCTAATGGTTACACACACAGCCCCCCCACACCCACCAGCAAGCTGAGGGGGCAGCTGTAACAAGGCCCACTGCAAAGCAACTCCTTTGTAGCCTCCAAATGCCACCTGCAGTGGCTCCATCAGGCATGGGCAAGCTTCTGTCAGCGTCCCACAACCGGCCTGCCAATTCCCCCCTCCCTGCCCCCTTGCCATCCTGCCCAGCCCCTGCTCCCAAGCCCTTGCCAGGCTGGGCCATTTCCTGGGCTGGAGAAAGGAGTGAGCTTGATGCTTCTTTGGTGCCAACACCAAAGCTGTGAGAAGGGAGAGCATCATGTTCACAGCCGCTTTGCTTTAGCTGAGGAGCTTGGTCGAGGTGCAGAGCAGGAGGCTGGTCCTTTCAAGAGGAACGGGAACTGAACGACTGATTGCTCTCTAGGGCCTGTGGATATTAATGTTATTAGAACCAAGGAGGTGAGAAAAGTCCTCAAAGGTGCTCAAGTCCATCAGTCCACCAAAATGAAGCAAAGCTATGCTGCTTGTTTACAAGCCCCAAGGACTAAAATCCCCAGCTTTTATGGCTCCAAGTAGAATGAGACAAGAACACTCATTCACATCCCATTCATTGAATTCTTCAAAGCCTCCCTTTCCACTGCTGTCGCTTGTCTCTCTCAGAGCTACCGGCTCTGTTTTGCCCAGGCTCGCTCAAGACAGCAACAAGACAGGAAAACTCCCCTGGGTCCCAAAAACCCGGGAGCCAGCAGAGGGCTTTTCCCCTTAGCACAGGAGAAAAACCCCATTGGTGGCGGAGGAAAGGAGTCCGACTTGATCAGAGGGCAATTCCAAGGCTTTATTCCAGTGTTTGTTTTGTCCCGTTTGGACACCTGCCCGGGTCTCACAGCCCTGGCCAAGTCATCCTGAGGCCTCGTGTTCTGGGCTTATAGGCAGCGGAGCGGCGAACGGAGGGGACAAACCAGCGCCCAGTGAGGGGTAAGGAGGGAGTGGAACAATGTTGGAGGGACATTTAGAGAAACCAAAGAGAGCATAAAGAACTCCTCAGCCCTTGCCCTATCATTCAATGTCTTTTACCCAAACCCTCCAGAAGCTGGGAGGAACAGCTGAATGACAGACAGGACCTGCAGGAGGAGACTGGGAGGAGTGTGGAAGGATGGACAGGGAAGGAAGGGTAGGGACAAAGGTCGGGATATAACATTTTCAGGGAGAACAGGGGAGTACAGAACAAACCATTATAAAATAAAACCCAATATAAAAATGAAATTAAATATGAAAAGAAATAACACACAGCAACACACTGCCAGCTGAGGTTTCTGGGAATCCAAGGATGAAACCCCACCGCTATTTCATTGGCACTATCGGGGACACAGCTTTGTCAGTCCTGCCATCTGAGCAAGGAGCTGGACCTGCAGGAGTGCCCAGATTCTTCTCTCAGGGCAAATGCTGTGTTTGCAACACCAAACAAATGCAACAAACGTGGCTTGACACATTTCATCCAGACAAGGCAACAAAATGGAACCAACTTGAGTTTAATGAGAACAACAAACTTTTTCCTAACAAAGACTAAATGACAAAAGATGGAGCAGAGTGAACACTACCAAAACTTTTTCGTTTACTGGTACATCTACTAAGACTAAAAAATCTTTAATATTACTAAGGAGTCTTAACTAATACATTGAGAAATGCCTATCTAGGAAACTAAAGAAAAGAATCAACAACTCTAAAATCTTAAAACAACCACCTTCTTTCTATCTAGTCCTAAGGACGGCTAACTCTTGCAAGCCCTGGGCAAGTGCAGGGCTAATTTGGTCTTTTCTTCTTGGCCACAGGCTCTGCTCCCTTCTTTCTGCCATATCTTCTCCTGTGTGCATCCCTTTCCTCCTTGCTTTCAAACACCCTGCAAGAGAAGAAAAAAACCATCATTGTTCATTCCATACACACCATTCAAGCAAGTCACCACATTTCTAGTTGGCAGTGAATTTCTGTCTTTTCAGGCTGGGACACACTTGTAAATTGATCATCATCAGCATGAAACTGCTCTTTCTGTTTCATTTCCTTCCCATTTCTTCCTCCTTTTGCTTCATCCTACTCTTGATTTGATCAGCACCATCACACCTAGCCTTGGTGCACCTATTCCTACTGGTTGGAATTGTGTCTTGTTGGGGCAGGGCCAGGTTTCCTTCTGCGTGTTGGGCTTGAACTCAGCTCTTTGTGTTTTGAGTGGGTTGTGAGGCTGAGCACGGCGGCCAGGGCCCATCCTGCAAGTGGCCTCAGCTCCCCTGTGGTGCCTTTGCCAAGGCTCAGCCTGTTGGAGTGCAAAGGGCCGGGCTGTGAGCAGGACGAGGAAGCAGTGGCGCACCGTTTGCACTGCCGGCACGCAAAGGGGCCTGGCGCCGATGGGGGCGGCTGGGGCGCTGGGCAGCAGGGACACTCCGCCTTGCGGGGCCTCTTGCGGCTCCTCTTCCCTCGCTCGCCATTCTCCTTCCTGCCAGGGCTTTTGCTCCTCTCTGCTTTGCCCACACTCTGCAAAGCAAAGAGTCCTCATCAGTTTGGCTTTCCTGTCACCGCGCTGGAAATCAGCGTATCCAGTGCAAGAATCCATGGGCCTGAGCAAATTCCTCCAAAGCCCAAAGAGCTGAGAAAAGGGCTGGATTTGGTGGTGGGCTGCGGCAGGCTGCAAACACAGCACTTGGGAGAAAAAACACCTCCTTTCTACTGTCTGAAGGGCTGAGATCTAGAGTTCTAAGTTTCTTATTTCCCAGTCTCTGACTAAAATCTCTTAATATCAGCTAGGGCAGCAGCCCTTGAGAAACCAGTCTGTAGAGCGTCCAAGCCCATTCTGGTGACGGGGCTGCTTTGTTGGCTCAAAGCTGTGTTCCAGAATTCCGTATTGCCTGGCAGCAGCAGCAGCAGCAGCAGAATGAAGCCCTGGGCAGCATCTGCTGCGCCTTTCCCAGTTGATGGGACGATGTGATCCTGGCAGGGCGGCGTCTCGCACGGCTCGCCGGCAGGTTTTGTCCCCTTGTCCCAGTTTGTTGAGCCTCCTGGCATGTCTTGATTTCCTTACCTGAGCAGCAGCGCTGGCAAGATTCCGTTCTTTCTTCCAGGAGCAGTAGTAGTACTCCACACACTGGGCCACAATCTTACTCTGAATCTGTTGTGAAGAGCAAAAGAAGGAATCTAAAATGGCCCTGTTGTCAGGTGCACTGGAGAAAAAGTAGAGTGTGGAGTAGAGTAGGAAGGAAAATGATGGAGTCAATGGAGTAGGGTGTGCAGTGAAAGGAATGGGGAGTAAAAGGGACCTTATGCAAGGTAGGAAACTTTATGCTAGGTGGTAACAGATGTCATGGACAGATCAACAACAAATCCAGCTAGCACAGTTCTTCTTTGCCCCGTTGCCTCCAGTTGTCCCAGCACAATGTGTTGTGGAAGCACCAGCACACCTAGGAGACACATCTGACACAACCAAGCTCGATCTTCCAAACCAGCGTGCAGAAAAGGGCTGGAGAGGCACAATCAGGGCTTTCACAGGGGCCTGGGATGGCCCATTGCATGATGACTTGAATAGTTTTGGTATTGGAGAAGAGACAGAGTGACTTGCAGGATTTGGGAGCAGAAAGAATCAACCTCTGCTTTGGATGATGTGCTAGCGTAAAGAATGTCCTCTGGCTTTACCTGCTTCTGGATGAGATGAAAATCCTTGCCATAGGTGTGCAAAGCCTTTTCAAAGGTCTCCTTCTCCTCAGGTGTCCATCTATCAGAGTCTGGTGAGGGAAAGCAGCAGGTCAATTGATCCCTCTCGGGGATCTTGAACAGGATCCCAGTGGCCACCAAACCAAAATTGGCGCCGTCCCTCATCCCCCTGTGTCCATGCCTGTTCCCTCAGAAAGTAATGAGCACAAGAGCAGGCATGGCCCAGGGAAAAAAGCATGGAAAACAAGCAAAGCTGAGGGAGTAGATGCTGCTGCTTTCCCCAGCCCCGGGAAAGACCAGACCTTGTGCTGGTGTTACTTGTTGGCGCAGAAATGCTTGGCATGGCAATTCAGGGTATTGCAGCACGTGTCAGTGAAGGAACGAGCTCTGCTTTGCTTTACCTGCGTAATGATAATCAGCCAAGGGATGGCCTGGAGCTGTGGGAGGCCCCCCTGAGAGCAACATCTCCAGAGCCTCCTGCAAGAGCAAAGGGGAAAAGGCTTTAGCATCCCCACCACAGGAGAAGGAGCCAACACCCAGAAATGCTGCCTTTCAGCTACTGTGCCTCTTCAGCAATTCAGTCCACTGGGTCTCCCATGGGCCCAACCTGGGGATTTGCTCCCAGTGCCTCGCTTTTGCTGCCCAGCGCTGTGATGCTGCTCCCGCCAAGAGCGGCCTTTTGCTCACCAAGTCAATGATTTTGCCCCATGCGGCACCCAGAATTGCCTGAGCACACTGACATTTCTGGGAATTTCCCCACAGCCATCCAGCCCCAAATGTCTGAGAGAACACACATCTCCAGAGAGACAAGGGAGCAGGCTGTGGGAGCCTGCGCCGCTGCCTCCAGGAGAGATCTTCTCCCTGCTGGAGCCATTTGGGCTCAGGCCTAAGGCAGCTGCAGGACACAAGCAGGCAGCAGGCGCTGCGCTTCTTGTACAGTGCCTTCCTCCCCGAGCTGGCAGGAAGGGCTGTGCCAGTGCCCAGGCCTTATCCATTGCCTGCCCACTCCTGTGTGCGCCCAAAGAGCCGCTCCTTACCGGAACACTGCCGCGCGCCTGGTGCAGGCAGTGCAGGGCCAGCTCCAGCTTAGCCTCTGCCCTGGGAACGCCACGGGAGCTGGCCATGTCCAACAGTTCTCTCACTGCAAGCACAGCAAAAACCCGCCCACAGTTGGGCTGGAGCCAGGAGAGGGGAGAGCTTGCCATGCAAGGGGGAAGGAGAGCACGAGAGCTACTGACAGCAGGTTGGAGAGCATGGAAAGGAGAGCAAAGAAAGGGGCAGCTGAACCAGGGCCAGTGGAGTGCGGGTTCTCCCTTCACTGAGCCTTTTGGAAGAAGAGGCAGGGGCCAACCTCTCCTCTTCCCGTGGCCAATGCCCCTGACAACTTTGGAGAGCTTGAAAAGCGATTTTTTTCTCACTCTGCTGCAAACCCAAAGCATTCTCCTTGCCTCTGACACTCCCACGTAGGAAGATGACCGAGGCAAGGAGACAAGCAGGGCATGGTGAAAAGTTCCCTCTAGAGCCAAAAAGGTGCCTTTACACACCCAAGTATCTCCGGGGTGGAAGAAAAGCTTGACAGCTACCTCTGTCAGGTTTTTGCATGTCAGAGTCATCTTCCCCCCAAGGCTTCCACACCAGGGATGCAGGCTCCTCATCCTCACTTGGCGCTCTGCTCTGCAGCTCAGGGAGCTCGGCCTGAAACTCACTGCCAACATTGATGTGCCTAAAAGAAGGAGGAAGTGGAAGTGGAGGGAGGAAAGGCAAGTGCTCAAGAGACACATCCCGTGGACCCAGAGCTTGAAGCAATCCCAGCCCAAGTGTGCAGTTGCAGTTCTCGTCCTGGCCATGGCTCAAGTTGTGGCCCTTTAATGCCTCTGCCAAAACTCACGGCTGAATGGGGGCTCTGGCTTTCCTTTTCATTGTGCCTCTCCTTTCCACCTGGAAGAGATGAAAACAGTGCTGCAGATAAAAATCCTTCTGCCCAGATGTGTTGCCAGCTTTCCTTCTCATGTTCAGCATTGCAAACCACCAACTGCTGTGTCCCAAGTGCCCTCAGTGTGGTGGAATTGCTGCGTTTTTCACTTGCAACTCCCGAGGCAGGCCCCTGGAGCAGTGGGCAGAGTCCTGAAGAGGGGAAGCAGAAGGGCACGCAATCCTCCCCTGAGTCTTGGGGCCAGGGAGAAGAGGCAAAAGGATGGCATGGAAGTTGTGCCAGGGGAGGCTTAGGTTGGATGTGAGGAAAAGGTTCTTCAGGCGGAGGGTGCTTGGGCACTGGAACAGCCTCCGCAGGGAAGGGGTCACAGCACCAAGGCTGACAGAGCTCCAAAACGCTTTGGACATTGCTCTTGGGCACAGGCTGGGATTGTCCATCTGGTCCTGTGCAGGACCAGGGGCCGGACTCGATGGTGTTGTGGGTCCCTTCCAGGCCAGAACATTCTGTGATCCTGGGATTGTGCTCTGGAGAAGGATCCCTCAAGATGCGAGTGATCATTCCTGCCTGCCTCTGAGCCTCAGCCCTCCAGGCATTGAAAAACAGAGACAAATCTGGTGTTGTGTTAGTGCTTGGAGGGCATTTTCTTACCTTTGACAGTCCCAAAGGGCTGTGGGGATGCTGTGGGGCAGCAGATGAGAAGATGAGGATGTCGCTGCAGGGTTCGGATCTTCTGGTGCTGAGGCCAGAAGGTGGCTGGTCAGGGACAGCCCAGGAGCAGCTGCTGCTGCTGCTGCTGCTGCTGCTCCACCGCTGCTCCACCAGTGTTCCACCAACGGCCGCCGCAGTAGGAGACAACGACAGTTGCCACGGGCACAGCCCAACATTCCATATAGAACCCTGGGGGACCCGGGCGACACAAACAGGGATGGGCCACCTTGGCCTCTTTTACTTCTTCTGCTGCTGCTGCAAGTTTGCTGGCAGGACCTTCCCACTGGGGCATTTCTCGCCACTCCTCTGGACGGGGCAGAGCAGTGCAGGCACAGCTCGGGCTCTTCTTGGTGCTTCTCTCTGAGGTGCCTCCAGCTGAACCTGCCCTGGAGCCTGCCTCTGGCAAAGGGCCCACAGCACATTGCCTGCACTGGAGAAGCAGAAGGAGTCCTGCTGCTGCCTCTGCTCTGCCTGGGAGAGGAGCAACAGGCTGCGAGTGGTTCAGTGCAGAACCAACTGCAAAGCTTTCTCTCCAAGTGGAGCCATTCATCCTGCCCCTGGTGTCAATTGTCTGCTGCCTCATAAAATGTCACTTGATGTTTGCCCTCCTTTGGGCTACTGAGCTGAGTGCTCTCTCCTCCCAACACTCAATCTGTGAAACTTAGAGAAACAGGATGTATTTCAGGGGAGTTGATGGAGAAACCCCACCAGCAATTCCTTAGCAAACATTGAATGCCGGATTCCTATCTCTTTCTTTCAGCTCCCTTGAGGAAGAGGGATGTTGGGCACAAAACACTGTGGGCTTCCTCTAAGAGACTAGCACGAGCAGAATGACTTTTTCACACTAATGGCCTTCACATTGAAGACTTAGATCCCAAAGAGAGCAAAACCCAGCTGGTTTTGCTGCTTTCCTGCCTCATGTTGAGCAAAAGCACATCTCCCTTCCTTCCAAGCCTGCTTGTTACACACACACACACACACACACACACAGAGCAGCAAGCTGAGGGGGCAGCTGTAACAAGGCCCACTGCAAAGCAACTCCTTTGTAGCCTCCAAATGCCACCTGCAGTGGCTCCATCAGGCATGGGCAAGCTTCTGTCAGCGTCCCACAACCGGCCTGCCAATTCCCCCCTCCCTGCCCCCTTGCCATCCTGCCCAGCCCCTGCTCCCAAGCCCTTGCCAGGCTGGGCCATTTCCTGGGCTGGAGAAAGGAGTGAGCTTGATGCTTCTTTGGTGCCAACACCAAAGCTGTGAGAAGGGAGAGCATCATGTTCACAGCCGCTTTGCTTTAGCTGAGGAGCTTGGTCGAGGTGCAGAGCGGGAGGCTGGTCCTTTCAAGAGGAACGGGAACTGAACGACTGATTGCTCTCTAGGGCCTGTGGATATTGATGTTACTAGAACCAGGGAGGTGAGAAAAGTCCTCAAAGGTGCTCAAGTCCATCAGTCCCCCCCAAATGAAACAAACCTATGTTGCTTGTTTACAAGCCACAAGGACTAAACCCCCCAGCTTTTATGGCTCCAAGTAGAATGAGACAAGATCACTCATTCACATCCCATTCATTGAATTCTACAAAGCCTCCCTTTCCACTGCTGTCGCTTGTCTCTCTCAGAGCTACCGGCTCTGTTTTGCCCAGGCTCGCTCAAGGCAGCAACAAGACAGGAAAACTCCCCTGGGTCCCAAAATCCCGGGAGCCAGCAGAGGGCTTTTCCCCTTAGCACAGGAGAAAAACCCCATTGGTGGCGGAGGAAAGGAGTCCGACTTGATCAGAGGGCAATTCCAAGGCTTTATTCCAGTGTTTGTTCTGTCCCGTTTGGACACCTGCCCGGGTCTCACAGCCCTGACCAAGTCATCCTGAGGCCTCGTGTTCTGGGCTTATAGGCAGCGGAGGGGCGAACGGAGGGGACAAACCAGCGCCCAGTGAGGGATAAGGAGGGAGTGGAACAATGTTGGAGGGACATTTAGAGAAAGCAATGAGAGCATAAAGAACTCCTCAGCCCTTGCCCTATCATTCAATGTCTTTTACCCAAACCCTCCAGAAGCTGGGAGGAACAGCTGAATGAGAGACAGGACCTGCAGGAGGAGACTGGGAGGAGTGTGGAAGGATGGACAGGGAAGGAAGGGTAGGGACAAAGGTCGGGATATAACATTTTCAGGGAGAACAGGCAAGTACAGAACAAACCTTTATAAAGTAAAACCCAATATAAAAATGAAATTAAACATGAAAAGAAATAACACACAGCAACACACTGCCAGCTGAGGTTTCTGGGAATCCAAGGATGAAACCCCACCGCTCTTTCATTGGCACAAACAGGGACACAGCTTTGTCAGTCCTGCCATCTGAGCAAGGAGCTGGACCTGCAGGAGTGCCCAGATCCTTCTCTCAGGGCAAATGCTGTGTTTGCAACACCAAACAAATGCAACAAACGTGGCTTGACACATTTCATCCAGACAAGGCAACAAAATGGAACCAACTTGAGTTTAATGAGAACAACAAACTTTTTCCTAACAAAGACTAAATGACAAAGGATGGAGCAGAGTGAACACTACCAAACCTCTTTTATTTACTGGTACATCTACTAAGACTAAAAAATCTTTAATAATACTAAGGAATCTTAACTAATACATTGAGAAATGCCTATCTAGCAAACTAAAGAAAAGAATCAACAACCCGAAAATGTTAAAACAACCACCTTCTGTCTATCTAGTCCTAAAGACAGCTAACTCTTGCAAGCCCTGGGCAAGTGCAGGGCTAATTTGGTCTTTTCTTCTTGGCCACAGGTTCTGCTCCCTTCTTTGGGCCATATCTTCTCCTGTGTGCATCCCTTTCCTCCTTGCTTTCAAACACCCTGCAAGAGAAGAAAAAAACCATCATTGTTCATTCCATACACACCATTCAAGCAAGTCACCACACTTCCAGTTGGCAATGAATTTCTGTCTTTTCAGGCTGGGACACACTTGTAAATTGATCATCATCAGCATGAAACTGATCTTTCTGTTTCCGTTCCTTCCCATTTCTTCCTCCTTTTGCTTCATCCTACTCTTGATTTGATCAGCACCATCACACCAAGCCTTGGTGCACCTATTCCTACTGGCAGGAATTGTGTCTTGTTGGGGCAGGGCCAGGTTTCCTTCTGCGTGCTGGGCTTGAACTCAGCTCTTTGTGTTTCGAGTGGGTTGTGAGGCTGAGCACGGGGGCCAGGGCCCATCCTGCAAGTGGCCTCAGCTCCCCTGTGGTGCATTTGCCAAGGCTCAGCCTGTTGGAGTGCAAAGGGCCGGGCCGGGAGCAGGACGAGGAAGCAGTGGCGCACCGTTTGCACTGCCGGCACGCAAAGGGGCCTGGCGCCGATCGCGGCGGCTGGGGCGCTGGGCAGCAGGGACACTCCGCCTTGCGGGGCCTCCTGCGGCTCCTCTTCCCTCGCTCGCCATTCTCCTTCCTGCCAGGGCTTTTGCTCCTCTCTGCTTTGCCCACACTCTGCAAAGCAAAGAGTCCTCATCAGTGTGGCTTTCCTCTCACCACGCTGGAAATCAGCATATCCAGTGCAAGAATCCATGGGCCTGAGCAAATTCCTCCAAAGCCCAAAGAGCTGAGAAAAGGCCTGGATTTGGTGGTGGGCTGCGGCAGGCTGCAAACACAGCACTTGGGAGAAAAAACACCTCCTTTCTACTGACTGAAAGGCTGAGATCTAGAGTTCTAAGTTTCTTATTTCCCAGTCTCTGACTAAAATCTCTTCACATCAGCGAGGGCAGCAGCCCTTGAGAAAGCAGTCTGTAGAGCGTCCAAGCCCATTCTGGTGACGGGGCTGCTTTGTTGGCTCAGAGTTGTGTTCCAGAATTCTGTATTGCCTGGCAGCAGCAGCAGCAGCAGCATCAGAATGAAGCCCTGGGCAGCATCTGCTGCACCTTTCCCAATTGATGGGACGATGTGATCGTGGCAGGGCGGCGTCTCGCACGGCTCGCCGGCAGGTTTTTGTCCCCTTGTCCCAGTTTGTTGAGCCTCCTGGCATGTCTGGATTTCCTTACCTGAGCAGCAGCGCTGGCAAGTTTCCGTTCTTTCTTCCAGGTCCACACACTGGGCCACAGTCTTACTCTGAATCTGTTGTGAAGAGCAAAAGAAGGAATCTAAAATGGCCCTGCTGTTGGGTGCACTGGAGAAAAAGCAGAGTGTGGAGTAGAGTGGGAAGGAAAATGATGGAGTCAATGGAGTAGGGTGTGCAATGAAAGGAATGGGGAGTAAAAGAGGCCTTATGCAAGGTAGTAAACCGTGTCTTATGCTAGGTGGTAACAGATGTCATGGACAGATCAACAACAAATCCAACTAGCACAGTTCTTCTTTGCCCCGTTGCCTCCCGTTGTCCCAGCACAATGTGTTGTGGAAGCACCAGCACACCTAGGAGACACATCTTACACAACCAAGCTCGGTCTTCCAAAGCAGCTTGCAGAAAAGGGCTGGAGAGGCACAATCAGCGCTTTCACAGGGGCCTGGGATGGCCCATTGCATGATGACTTGAATAGTTTTGGTATTGGAGAAGAGACAGAGTGACTTGCAGGATTTGGGAGCAGAAAGAATCAACCTCTGCTTTGGATGATGTGCTAGGGTAAAGAATGTCCTCTGGCTTTACCTGCTTCTGGATGAGATGAAAATCCTTGCCATAGGTGTGCAAAGCCTTTTCAAAGGACTCCTTCTCCTCAGGTGTCCATCTATCAGAGTCTGGTGAGGGAAAGCAGCAGGTCAATTGATCCCTCTCTGGGATCTTGAACAGGATCCCAGTGGCCACCAAACCAAAATTGGCGCCGTCCCTCATCCCCCTGTGTCCATGGCTGTTCCCTCAGAAAGTAATGAGCACAAGAGCAGGCATGGCCCAGGGAAAAAAGCATGGAAAACAAGCAAAGCTGAGGGAGTAGATGCTGCTGCTTTCCCCTGCCCTGGAAAAGACCAGACCTTGTGCTGGTGTTACTTGTTGATGCAGAAATGCTTGGCATGGCAATTCAGGGTATTGCAGCACGTGTCAGTGAAGGAACGAGCTCTGCTTTGCTTTACCTGCGTAATGATAATCAGCCAAGGGATGGCCTGGAGCTGTGGGAGGCCCCCCTGAGAGCAACATCTCCAGAGCCTCCTGCAAGAGCAAAGGGGAAAAGGCTTTAGCGTCCCCACCACAGGAGAAGGAGCCAACACCCAGAAATGCTGCCTTTCAGCTACTGTGCCTCTTCAGCAATTCAGTCCACTGGGTCTCCCATGGGCCCAACCTGGGGATTTGCTCCCAGTGCCTCGCTTTTGCTGCCCAGCCCTGTGATGCTGCTCCCGCCAAGAGCGGCCTTTTGCTCACCAAGTCAATGATTTTGCCCCATGCGGCACCCAGAATTGCCTGAGCACACTGACATTTCTGGGAATTTCCCCACAGCCATCCAGCCCCAAATGTCTGAGAGAGCACACATCTCCAGAGATGACAAGGGAGCAGGCTGTGGGAGCCTGCGCCGCTGCCTCCAGGAGAGATCTTCTCCCTGCTGGAGTCCATTTGGGCTCAGGCCTGAGGCAGCTGCAGGACACAAGCAGGCAGCAGGCGCTGCGCTTCTTGTACAGTGCCTTCCTCCCCGAGCAGGCAGGAAGGGCTGTGCCAGTGCCCAGGCCTTATCCATTGCCTGCCCGCTCCTGTGTGCGCCCAAAGAGCCGCTCCTTACCGGAACACTGCCGCGCGCCTGGTGCAGGCAGTGCAGGGCCAGCTCCAGCTTAGCCTCTGCCCTGGGAACGCCACGGGAGCTGGCCATGTCCAACAGTTCTCTCACTGCAAGCACAGCAAAAACCCGCCCACAGTCGGGCTGGAGCCAGGAGAGGGGAGAGCTTGCCATGCAAGGGGGAAGGAGAGCACGAGAGCTACAGACAGCAGGTTGGGGAGCATGGAAAGGAGAGCAAAGAAAGGGGCAGCTGAACCAGGGCCAGTGGAGTGCGGGCTCTCCCTTCACTGAGCCTTTTGGAAGAAGAGGCAGGGGCCAACCTCTCCTCTTCCCGTGGCCAATGACCCTGACAACTTTGGAGAGCTTGAAAAGCGATTTTTTTTCTCGCTCTGCTGCAAACCCAAAGCATTCTCCTTGCCTCTAACACTCCCACATGGGAAGATGAGCGAGGCAAGGAGACAAGCAGGGCATGGTGAAAAGTTCCCTTTAGAGCCAAAAAGGTGCCTTTACACACCCAAGTATCTCCGGGGTGGAAGAAAAGCTTGACAGCTACCTCTGTCAGGTTTTTGCATGTCAGAGTCATCTTCCCCCCAAGGCTTCCACACCAGGGATGCAGGCTCCTCATCCTCACTTGGCGCTCTGCTCTGCAGCTCAGGGAGCTCGGCCTGAAACTCACTGCCAACATTGATGTGCCTAAAAGAAGGAGGAAGTGGAAGTGGAGGGAGGAAAGGCAAGTGCTCAAGAGACACATCCCGTGGACCCAGAGGCTTGAAGCAATCCCAGCCCAAGTGTGCAGTTGCAGTTCTCGTCCTGGCCATGGCTCAAGTTGTGGCCCTTTAATGCCTCTGCCAAAACTCACGGCTGAATGGGGGCTCTGGCTTTCCTTTTCATTGTGCCTCTCCTTTCCACCTGGAAGAGATGAAAACAGTGCTGCAGATAAAAATCCTTCTGCCCAGATGTGTTGCCAGCTTTCCTTCTCATGCTCAGCATTGCAAACCACCAACTGCTGTGTCCCAAGTGCCCTCAGTGTGGTGGAATTGCTGCGTTTTTCACTTGCAACTCCCGAGGCAGGCCCCTGGAGCAGTGGGCAGAGTCCTGAAGAGGGGAAGCAGAAGGGCGCGCAATCCTCCCCTGAGTCTTGGGGCCAGGGAGAAGAGGCAAAAGGATGGCATGGAAGTTGTGCCAGGGGAGGCTTAGGTTGGATGTGAGGAAAAGGTTCTTCAGGCAGAGGGTGCTTGGGCACTGGAACAGCCTCCGCAGGGAAGGGGTCACAGCACCAAGGCTGACAGAGCTCCAAAACGCTTTGGACATTGCTCTTGGGCACAGGCTGGGATTGTCCATCTGGTCCTGTGCAGGACCAGGGGCCGGACTCGATGGTGTTGTGGGTCCCTTCCAGGCCAGAACATTCTGTGATCCTGGGATTGTGCTCTGGAGAAGGATCCCTCAAGATGCGAGTGATCATTCCTGCCTGCCTCTGAGCCTCAGCCCGGCAGGCATTGAAAAACAGAGACAAATCTGGTGTTGTGTTAGTGCTTGGAGGGCATTTTCTTACCTTTGACAGTCCCAAAGGGCTGTGGGGATGCTGTGGGGCTGCAGATGAGGAGATGAGGATGTCGCTGCAGGGTTCGGATCTTCTGGTGCTGAGGCCAGAAGGTGGCTGGTCAGGGACAGCCCAGGAGCAGCTGCTGCTGCTGCTGCTGCTGCTGCTCCACCGCTGCTCCACCAGTGTTCCACCAACGGCCGCAGCAGTAGGAGACAACGACAGTTGCTACGGGCACAGCCCAACATTCCATATAGAACCCTGGGGGACCCGGGGGACACAAACAGGGATGGGCCACCTTGGCCTCTTTTACTTCTTCTGCTGCTGCTGCAAGTTTGCTGGCAGGACCTTCCCACTGGGGCATTTCTCGCCACTCCTCTGGACGGGGCAGAGCAGTGCAGGCACAGCTCGGGCTCTTCTTGGTGCTTCTCTCTGAGGTGCCTCCAGCTGAACCTGCCCTGGAGCCTGCCTCTGGCAAAGGGCCCACAGCACATTGCCTGCACTGGAGAAGCAGAAGGAGTCCTGCTGCTGCCTCTGCTCTGCCTGGGAGAGGAGCAAGAGACTGCGAGTGGTTCAGTGCAGAACCAACTGCAAAGCTTTCTCTCCAAGTGGAGCCATTCATCCTGCCCCTGGTGTCAATTGTCTGCTGCCTCATAAAATGTCACTTGATGTTTGCCCTCCTTTGGGCTACTGAGCTGAGTGCTCTCTCCTCCCAACACTCAATCTGTGAAACTTAGAGAAACAGGATGTTTTTCAGGGGAGTTGATGGAGAAACCCCACCAGCAATTCCTTAGCAAACATTGAATGCCGGATTCCTATCTCTTTCTTTCAGCTCCCTTGAGGAAGAGGGATGTTGGGCACAAAACACTGTGGGCTTCCTCTAAGAGACTAGCACGAGCAGAATGACTTTTTCACACTAATGGCCTTCACATTGAAGACTTAGATCCCAAAGAGAGCAAAACCCAGCCGGTTTTGCTGCTTTCCTGCCTCATGTTGAGCAAAAGCACATCTCCCTTCCTTCCCAGCCTGCTGGTTACACACACACACACACACACACACACACAGAGCAGCAAGCTGAGGGGGCAGCTGTAACAAGGCCCACTGCAAAGCAACTCCTTTGTAGCCTCCAAATGCCACCTGCAGTGGCTCCATCAGGCATGGGCAAGCTTCTGTCAGCGTCCCACAACCGGCCTGCCAATTCCCCCCTCCCTGCCCCCTTGCCATCCTGCCCAGCCCCTGCTCCCAAGCCCTTGCCAGGCTGGGCCATTTCCTGGGCTGGAGAAAGGAGTGAGCTTGATGCTTCTTTGGTGCCAACACCAAAGCTGTGAGAAGGGAGAGCATCATGTTCACAGCCGCTTTGCTTTAGCTGAGGAGCTTGGTCGAGGTGCAGAGCGGCAGGCTGGTCCTTTCAAGAGGAACGGGAACTGAACGACTGATTGCTCTCTAGGGCCTGTGGATATTAATGTTATTAGAACCAGGGAGGTGAGAAAAGTCCTCAAAGGTGCTCAAGTCCATCAGTCCACCAAAATGAAACAAAGCTATGCTGCTTGTTTACAAGCCCCAAGGACTAAAATCCCCAGCTTTTATGGCTCCAAGTAGAATGAGACAAGATCACTCATTCACATCCCATTCATTGAATTCTACAAAGCCTCCCTTTCCACTGCTGTCGCTTGTCTCTCTCAGAGCTACCGGCTCTGTTTTGCCCAGGCTCGCTCAAGACAGCAACAAGACAGGAAAACTCCCCTGGGTCCCAAAAACCCGGGAGCCAGCAGAGGGCTTTTCCCCTTAGCACAGGAGAAAAACCCCATTGGTGGCGGAGGAAAGGAGTCCGACTTGATCAGAGGGCAATTCCAAGGCTTTATTCCAGTGTTTGTTCTGTCCCGTTTGGACACCTGCCCGGGTCTCACAGCCCTGGCCAAGTCATCCTGAGGCCTCGTGTTCTGGGCTTATAGGCAGCGGAGGGGCGAACGGAGGGGACAAACCAGCGCCCAGTGAGGGATAAGGAGGGAGTGGAACAATGTTGGAGGGACATTTAGAGAAACCAAAGAGAGCATAAAGAACTCCTCAGCCCTTGCCCTATCATTCAATGTCTTTTACCCAAACCCTCCAGAAGCTGGGAGGAACAGCTGAATGAGAGACAGGACCTGCAGGAGGAGACTGGGAGGAGTGTGGAAGGATGGACAGGGAAGGAAGGGTAGGGACAAAGGTCGGGATATAACATTTTCAGGGAGAACAGGGGAGTACAGAACAAACCATTATAAAATAAAACCCAATATAAAAATGAAATTAAACATGAAAAGAAATAACACACAGCAACACACTGCCAGCTGAGGTTTCTGGGAATCCAAGGATGAAACCCCACCGCTGTTTCATTGGCACAAACAGGGACACAGCTTTGTCAGTCCTGCCATCTGAGCAAGGGGCTGGGCCTGCAGGGGTGCCCAGATTCTTCTCTCAGGGCAAATGCTGTGTTTGCAACACCAAACAAATGCAACAAACGTGGCTTGACACATTTCATCCAGACAAGGCAACAAAATGGAACCAACTTGAGTTTAATGAGAACAACAGACTGTTTTATAACAAAGACTAAATGACAAAAAATGGAGCAGAGTGAACACTACCAAACCTCTTTTATTTACTGGTACATCTACTAAGACTAAAAAATCTTTAATAATACTAAGGAATCTTAACTAATACATTGAGAAATGCCTATCTAGCAAACTAAAGAAAAGAATCAACAACCCTAAAATCTTTAAACAACCACTTTCTTTCTATCTAGTCCTAAGGACAGCTAACTCTTGCAAGCCCTGGGCAAGTGCAGGGCTAATTTGGTCTTTTCTTCTTGGCCACAGGTTCTGCTCCCTTCTTTGGGCCATATCTTCTCCTGTGTGCATCCCTTTCCTCCTTGCTTTCAAACACCCTGCAAGAGAAGAAAAAAACCATCATTGTTCATTCCATACACACCATTCAAGCAAGTCACCACACTTCCAGTTGGCAATGAATTTCTGTCTTTTCAGGCTGGGACACACTTGTAAATTGATCATCATCAGCATGAAACTGATCTTTCTGTTTCCGTTCCTTCCCATTTCTTCCTCCTTTTGCTTCATCCTACTCTTGATTTGATCAGCACCATCACACCAAGCCTTGGTGCACCTATTCCTACTGGTAGGAATTGTGTCTTGTTGGGGCAGGGCCAGGTTTCCTTCTGCGTGCTGGGCTTGAACTCAGCTCTTTGTGTTTCGAGTGGGTTGTGAGGCTGAGCACGGCGGCCAGGGCCCATCCTGCAAGTGGCCTCAGCTCCCCTGTGGTGCCTTTGCCAAGGCTCAGCCTGTTGGAGTGCAAAGGGCCGGGCTGTGAGCAGGACGAGGAAGCAGTGGCGCACCGTTTGCACTGCCGGCACGCAAAGGGGCCTGGCGCCGATCGGGGCGGCTGGGGCGCTGGGCAGCAGGGACACTCCGCCTTGCGGGGCCTCTTGCGGCTCCTCTTCCCTCGCTCGCCATTCTCCTTCCTGCCAGGGCTTTTGCTCCTCTCTGCTTTGCCCACACTCTGCAAAGCAAAGAGTCCTCATCAGTTTGGCTTTCCTCTCACCACGCTGGAAATCAGCGTATCCAGTGCAAGAATCCATGGGCCTGAGCAAATTCCTCCAAAGCCCAAAGAGCTGAGAAAAGGGCTGGATTTGGTGGTGGGCTGCGGCAGGCTGCAAACACAGCACTTGGGAGAAAAAACACCTCCTTTCTACTGACTGAAGGGCTGAGATCTAGAGTTCTAAGTTTCTTATTTCCCAGTCTCTGACTAAAATCTCTTAACATCAGCGAGGGCAGCAGCCCTTGAGAAACCAGTCTGTAGAGCGTCCAAGCCCATTCTGGTGACGGGGCTGCTTTGTTGGCTCAAAGTTGTGTTCCAGAATTCTGTATTGCCTGGCAGCAGCAGCAGCAGCAGCAGAATGAAGCCCTGGGCAGCATCTGCTGCGCCTTTCCCAGTTGATGGGACGATGTGATCCTGGCAGGGCGGCGTCTCGCACGGCTCGCCGGCAGGTTTTGTCCCCTTGTCCCAGTTTGTTGAGCCTCCTGGCATGTCTTGATTTCCTTACCTGAGCAGCAGCGCTGGCAAGTTTCCGTTCTTTCTTCCAGGAGCAGTAGTAGTACTCCACACACTGGGCCACAGTCTTACTCTGAATCTGTTGTGAAGAGCAAAAGAAGGAATCTAAAATGGCCCTGCTGTTGGGTGCACTGGAGAAAAAGTAGAGTGTGGAGTAGAGTGGGAAGGAAAATGATGGAGTCAATGGAGTAGGGTGTGCAATGAAAGGAATGGGGAGTAAAAGAGGCCTTATGCAAGGTAGTAAACCGTGTCTTATGCTAGGTGGTAACAGATGTCATGGACAGATCAACAACAAATCCAGCTAGCACAGTTCTTCTTTGCCCCGTTGCCTCCCGTTGTCCCAGCACAATGTGTTGTGGAAGCACCAGCACACCTAGGAGACACATCTGACACAACCAAGCTCGGTCTTCCAAAGCAGCTTGCAGAAAAGGGCTGGAGAGGCACAATCAGGGCTTTCACAGGGGCCTGGGATGGCCCATTGCATGATGACTTGAATAGTTTTGGTGTTGGAGAAGAGACAGAGTGACTTGCAGGATTTGGGAGCAGAAAGAATCAACCTCTGCTTTGGATGATGTGCTAGCATAAAGGATGTCCTCTGGCTTTACCTGCTTCTGGATGAGATGAAAATCCTTGCCATAGGTGTGCAAAGCCTTTTCAAAGGACTCCTTCTCCTCAGGTGTCCATCTATCAGAGTCTGGTGAGGGAAAGCAGCAGGTCAATTGATCCCTCTCTGGGATCTTGAACAGGATCCCAGTGGCCACCAAACCAAAATTGGCGCCGTCCCTCATCCCCCTGTGTCCATGGCTGTTCCCTCAGAAAGTAATGAGCACAAGAGCAGGCATGGCCCAGGGAAAAAAGCATGGAAAACAAGCAAAGCTGAGGGAGTAGATGCTGCTGCTTTCCCCAGCCCCGGGAAAGACCAGACCTTGTGCTGGTGTTACTTGTTGACGCAGAAATGCTTGGCATGGCAATTCAGGGTATTGCAGCACGTGTCAGTGAAGGAACGAGCTCTGCTTTGCTTTACCTGCGTAATGATAATCAGCCAAGGGATGGCCTGGAGCTGTGGGAGGCCCCCCTGAGAGCAACATCTCCAGAGCCTCCTGCAAGAGCAAAGGGGAAAAGGCTTTAGCGTCCCCACCACAGGAGAAGGAGCCAACACCCAGAAATGCTGCCTTTCAGCTACTGTGCCTCTTCAGCAATTCAGTCCACTGGGTCTCCCATGGGCCCAACCTGGGGATTTGCTCCCAGTGCCTCGCTTTTGCTGCCCAGCCCTGTGATGCTGCTCCCGCCAAGAGCGGCCTTTTGCTCACCAAGTCAATGATTTTGCCCCATGCGGCACCCAGAATTGCCTGAGCACACTGACATTTCTGGGAATTTCCCCACAGCCATCCAGCCCCAAATGTCTGAGAGAACACACATCTCCAGAGAGACAAGGGAGCAGGCTGTGGGAGCCTGCGCCGCTGCCTCCAGGAGAGATCTTCTCCCTGCTGGAGCCATTTGGGCTCAGGCCTGAGGCAGCTGCAGGACACAAGCAGGCAGCAGGCGCTGCGCTTCTTGTACAGTGCCTTCCTCCCCGAGCAGGCAGGAAGGGCTGTGCCAGTGCCCAGGCCTTATCCATTGCCTGCCCGCTCCTGTGTGCGCCCAAAGAGCCGCTCCTTACCGGAACACTGCCGCGCGCCTGGTGCAGGCAGTGCAGGGCCAGCTCCAGCTTAGCCTCTGCCCTGGGAACGCCACGGGAGCTGGCCATGTCCAACAGTTCTCTCACTGCAAGCACAGCAAAAACCCGCCCACAGTCGGGCTGGAGCCAGGAGAGGGGAGAGCTTGCCATGCAAGGGGGAAGGAGAGCACGAGAGCTACAGACAGCAGGTTGGGGAGCATGGAAAGGAGAGCAAAGAAAGGGGCAGCTGAACCAGGGCCAGTGGAGTGCGGGCTCTCCCTTCACTGAGCCTTTTGGAAGAAGAGGCAGGGGCCAACCTCTCCTCTTCCCGTGGCCAATGCCCCTGACAACTTTGGAGAGCTTGAAAAGCGATTTTTTTCTCGCTCTGCTGCAAACCCAAAGCATTCTCCTTGCCTCTAACACTCCCACGTGGGAAGATGAGCGAGGCAAGGAGACAAGCAGGGCATGGTGAAAAGTTCCCTTTAGAGCCAAAAAGGTGCCTTTACACACCCAAGTATCTCCGGGGTGGAAGAAAAGCTTGACAGCTACCTCTGTCAGGTTTTTGCATGTCAGAGTCATCTTCCCCCCAAGGCTTCCACACCAGGGATGCAGGCTCCTCATCCTCGCTTGGCGCTCTGCTCTGCAGCTCAGGGAGCTCGGCCTGAAACTCACTGCCAACATTGATGTGCCTAAAAGAAGGAGGAAGTGGAAGTGGAGGGAGGAAAGGCAAGTGCTCAAGAGACACATCCCATGGACCCAGAGGCTTGAAGCAATGCCAGCCCAAGTGTGCAGTTGCAGTTCTCGTCCTGGCCATGGCTCAAGTTGTGGCCCTTTAATGCCTCTGCCAAAACTCACGGCTGAATGGGGGCTCTGGCTTTCCTTTTCATTGTGCCTCTCCTTTCCACCTGGAAGAGATGAAAACAGTGCTGCAGATAAAAATCCTTCTGCCCAGATGTGTTGCCAGCTTTCCTTCTCATGCTCAGCATTGCAAACCACCAACTGCTGTGTCCCAAGTGCCCTCAGTGTGGTGGAATTGCTGCGTTTTTCACTTGCAACTCCCGAGGCAGGCCCCTGGAGCAGTGGGCAGAGTCCTGAAGAGGGGAAGCAGAAGGGCGCGCAATCCTCCCCTGAGTCTTGGGGCCAGGGAGAAGAGGCAAAAGGATGGCATGGAAGTTGTGCCAGGGGAGGCTTAGGTTGGATGTGAGGAAAAGGTTCTTCAGGCAGAGGGTGCTTGGGCACTGGAACAGCCTCCGCAGGGAAGGGGTCACAGCACCAAGGCTGACAGAGCTCCAAAACGCTTTGGACATTGCTCTTGGGCACAGGCTGGGATTGTCCTGGCTGTCCTGTGCAGGACCAGGGGCCGGACTCGATGGTGTTGTGGGTCCCTTCCAGGCCAGAACATTCTGTGATCCTGGGATTGTGCTCTGGAGAAGGATCCCTCAAGATGCGAGTGATCATTCCTGCCTGCCTCTGAGCCTCAGCCCTCCAGGCATTGAAAAACAGAGACAAATCTGGTGTTGTGTTAGTGCTTGGAGGGCATTTTCTTACCTTTGACAGTCCCAAAGGGCTATGGGGATGCTGTGGGGCTGCAGATGAGGAGATGAGGATGTCGCTGCAGGGTTCGGATCTTCTGGTGCTGAGGCCAGAAGGTGGCTGGTCAGGGACAGCCCAGGAGCAGCTGCTGCTGCTGCTGCTGCTCCACCGCTGCTCCACCAGTGTTCCACCAACGGCCGCAGCAGTAGGAGACAACGACAGTTGCTACGGGCACAGCCCAACATTCCATATAGAACCCTGGGGGACCCGGGGGACACAAACAGGGATGGGCCACCTTGGCCTCTTTTACTTCTGCTGCTGCTGCTGCAAGTTTGCTGGCAGGACCTTCCCACTGGGGCATTTCTCGCCACTCCTCTGGACGGGGCAGAGCAGTGCAGGCACAGCTCAGGCTCTTCTTGGTGCTTCTCTCTGAGGTGCCTCCAGCTGAACCTGCCCTGGAGCCTGCCTCTGGCAAAGGGCCCACAGCACATTGCCTGCACTGGAGAAGCAGAAGGAGTCCTGCTGCTGCCTCTGCTCTGCCTGGGAGAGGAGCAAGAGACTGCGAGTGGTTCAGTGCAGAACCAACTCCAAAGCTTTCTCTCCAAGTGGAGCCATTCATCCTGCCCCTGGTGTCAATTGTCTGCTCCCTCATAAAATGTCACTTGATGTTTGCCCTCCTTTGGGCTACTGAGCTGAGTGCTCTCTCCTCCCAACACTCAATCTGTGAAACTTAGAGAAACAGGATGTTTTTCAGGGGAATTGATGGAGAAACCCCACCAGCAATTCCTTAGCAAACATTGAATGCCGGATTCCTATCTCTTTCTTTCAGCTCCCTTGAGGAAGAGGGATGTTGGGCACAAAACACTGTGGGCTTCCTCTAAGAGACTAGCACGAGCAGAATGACTTTTTCACACTAATGGCCTTCACATTGAAGACTTAGATCCCAAAGAGAGCAAAACCCAGCCGGTTTTGCTGCTTTCCTGCCTCATGTTGAGCAAAAGCACATCTCCCTTCCTTCCCAGCCTGCTTCTTACACACACACCCCCCCACACCCACCAGCAAGCTGAGGGGGCAGCTGTAACAAGGCCCACTGCAAAGCAACTCCTTTGTAGCCTCCAAATGCCACCTGCAGTGGCTCCATCAGGCATGGGCAAGCTTCTGTCAGCGTCCCACAACCGGCCTGCCAATTCCCCCCTCCCTGCCCCCTTGCCATCCTGCCCAGCCCCTGCTCCCAAGCCCTTGCCAGGCTGGGCCATTTCCTGGGCTGGAGAAAGGAGTGAGCTTGATGCTTCTTTGGTGCCAACACCAAAGCTGTGAGAAGGGAGAGCATCATGTTCACAGCCGCTTTGCTTTAGCTGAGGAGCTTGGTCGAGGTGCAGAGCGGGAGGCTGGTCCTTTCAAGAGGAACGGGAACTGAACGACTGATTGCTCTCTAGGGCCTGTGGATATTAATGTTATTAGAACCAGGGAGGTGAGAAAAGTCCTCAAAGGTGCTCAAGTCCATCAGTCCACCAAAATGAAACAAAGCTATGCTGCTTGTTTACAAGCCCCAAGGACTAAAATCCCCAGCTTTTATGGCTCCAAGTAGAATGAGACAAGATCACTCATTCACATCCCATTCATTGAATTCTTCAAAGCCTCCCTTTCCACTGCTGTCACTTGTCTCTGTCAGAGCTACTGGCTCTGTTTTGCCCAGGCTCGCTCAAGACAGCAACAAGACAGGAAAACTCCCCTGGGTCCCAAAAACCCGGGAGCCAGCAGAGGGCTTTTCCCCTTAGCACAGGAGAAAAACCCCATTGGTGGCGGAGGAAAGGAGTCCGACTTGATCAGAGGGCAATTCCAAGGCTTTATTCCAGTGTTTGTTCTGTCCCGTTTGGACACCTGCCCGGGTCTCACAGCCCTGGCCAAGTCATCCTGAGGCCTCGTGTTCTGGGCTTATAGGCAGCGGAGGGGCGAACGGAGGGGACAAACCAGCGCCCAGTGAGGGATAAGGAGGGAGTGGAACAATGTTGGAGGGACATTTAGAGAAACCAATGAGAGCATAAAGAACTCCTCAGCCCTTGCCCTATCATTCAATGTCTTTTACCCAAACCCTCCAGAAGCTGGGAGGAACAGCTGAATGAGAGACAGGACCTGCAGGAGGAGACTGGGAGGAGTGTGGAAGGATGGACAGGGAAGGAAGGGTAGGGACAAAGGTCGGGATATAACATTTTCAGGGAGAACAGGGGAGTACAGAACAAACCATTATAAAATAAAACCCAATATAAAAATGAAATTAAATATGAAAAGAAATAACACACAGCAACACACTGCCAGCTGAGGTTTCTGGGAATCCAAGGATGAAACCCCACCGCTCTTTCATTGCCGCTAATGGGGACACAGCTTTGTCAGTCCTGCCATCTGAGCAAGGGGCTGGGCCTGCAGGGGTGCCCAGATTCTTCTCTCAGGGCAAATGCTGTGTTTGCAACACCAAACAAATGCAACAAACGTGGCTTGACACATTTCATCCAGACAAGGAGACAAAATGGAACCAACTTGAGTTTAATGAGAACAACAAACTTTTTCCTAACAAAGACTAAATGACAAAAGATGGAGCAGAGTGAACACTACCAAACCTCTTTTATTTACTGGTACATCTACTAAGACTAAAAAATCTTTAATAATACTAAGGAATCTTAACTAATACATTGAGAAATGCCTATCTAGGAAACTAAAGAAAAGAATCAACAACCCTAAAATCTTAAAACAACCACCTTCTGTCTATCTAGTCCTAAGGACGGCCAACTCTTGCAAGCCCTGGGCAAGTGCAGGGCTAATTTGGTCTTTTCTTCTTGGCCACAGGTTCTGCTCCCTTCTTTCGGCCATATCTTCTCCTGTGTGCATCCCTTTCCTCCTTGCTTTCAAACACCCTGCAAGAGAAGAAAAAAACCATCATTGTTCATTCCATACACACCATTCAAGCAAGTCACCACACTTCCAGATGGTAGTGAATTTCTGTCTTTTCAGGCTGGGACACACTTGTAAATTGATCATCATCAGCATGAAACTGATCTTTCTGTTTCCGTTCCTTCCCATTTCTTCCTCCTTTTGCTTCATCCTACTCTTGATTTGATCAGCACCATCACACCAAGCCTTGGTGCACCTATTCCTACTGGCAGGAATTGTGTCTTGTTGGGGCAGGGCCAGGTTTCCTTCTGCGTGCTGGGCTTGAACTCAGCTCTTTGTGTTTCGAGTGGGTTGTGAGGCTGAGCACGGCGGCCAGGGCCCATCCTGCAAGTGGCCTCAGCTCCCCTGTGGTGCCTTTGCCAAGGCTCAGCCTGTTGGAGTGCAAAGGGCCGGGCTGTGAGCAGGACGAGGAAGCAGTGGCGCACCGTTTGCACTGCCGGCACGCAAAGGGGCCTGGCGCCGATCGGGGCGGCTGGGGCGCTGGGCAGCAGGGACACTCCGCCTTGCGGGGCCTCTTGCGGCTCCTCTTCCCTCGCTCGCCATTCTCCTTCCTGCCAGGGCTTTTGCTCCTCTCTGCTTTGCCCACACTCTGCAAAGCAAAGAGTCCTCATCAGTGTGGCTTTCCTCTCACCACGCTGGAAATCAGCGTATCCAGTGCAAGAATCCATGGGCCTGAGCAAATTCCTCCAAAGCCCAAAGAGCTGAGAAAAGGGCTGGATTTGGTGGTGGGCTGCGGCAGGCTGCAAACACAGCACTTGGGAGAAAAAACACCTCCTTTCTACTGACTGAAGGGCTGAGATCTAGAGTTCTAAGTTTCTTATTTCCCAGTCTCTGACTAAAATCTCTTAACATCAGCGAGGGCAGCAGCCCTTGAGAAACCAGTCTGTAGAGCGTCCAAGCCCATTCTGGTGACGGGGCTGCTTTGTTGGCTCAAAGTTGTGTTCCAGAATTCCGTATTGCCTGGCAGCAGCAGCAGCAGCAGGATGAAGCCCTGGGCAGCATCTGCTGCGCCTTTCCCAGTTGATGGGACGATGTGATCGTGGCAGGGCGGCGTCTCGCACGGCTCGCCGGCAGGTTTTGTCCCCTTGTCCCAGTTTGTTGAGCCTCCTGGCATGTCTTGATTTCCTTACCTGAGCAGCAGCGCTGGCAAGTTTCCGTTCTTTCTTCCAGGAGCAGTAGTAGTACTCCACACACTGGGCCACAGTCTTACTCTGAATCTGTTGTGAAGAGCAAAAGAAGGAATCTAAAATGGCCCTGCTGTTGGGTGCATTGGAGAAAAAGTAGAGTGTGGAGTAGAGTGGGAAGGAAAATGATGGAGTCAATGGAGTAGGGTGTGCAATGAAAGGAATGGGGAGTAAAAGAGGCCTTATGCAATGTAGGAAACCGTGTCTTATGCTAGGTGGTAACAGATGTCATGGACAGATCAACAACAAATCCAGCTAGCACAGTTCTTCTTTGCCCCGTTGCCTCCAGTTGTCCCAGCACAATGTGCTGCAGAAGCACCAGCACACCTAGGAGACACATCTGACACAACCAAGCTCGGTCTTCCAAAGCAGCTTGCAGAAAAGGGCTGGAGAGGCACAATCAGGGCTTTCACAGGGGCCTGGGATGGCCCATTGCATGATGACTTGAATAGTTTTGGTAGTGGAGAAGAGACAGAGTGACTTGCAGGATTTGGGAGCAGAAAGAATCAACCTCTGCTTTGGATGATGTGCTAGCGTAAAGAATGTCCTCTGGCTTTACCTGCTTCTGGATGAGATGAAAATCCTTGCCATAGCTGTGCAAAGCCTTTTCAAAGGACTCCTTCTCCTCAGGTGTCCATCTATCAGAGTCTGGTGAGGGAAAGCAGCAGGTCAATTGATCCCTCTCTGGGATCTTGAACAGGATCCCAGTGGCCACCAAACCAAAACTGGCGCCGTCCCTCATCCCCCTGTGTCCATGCCTGTTCCCTCAGAAAGTAATGAGCACAAGAGCAGGCATGGCCCAGGGAAAAAAGCATGGAAAACAAGCAAAGCTGAGGGAGTAGATGCTGCTGCTTTCCCCAGCCCTGGAAAAGACCAGACCTTGTGCTGGTGTTACTTGTTGACGCAGAAATGCTTGGCATGGCAATTCAGGGTATTGCAGCACGTGTCAGTGAAGGAACGAGCTCTGCTTTGCTTTACCTGCGTAATGATAATCAGCCAAGGGATGGCCTGGAGCTGTGGGAGGCCCCCCTGAGAGCAACATCTCCAGAGCCTCCTGCAAGAGCAAAGGGGAAAAGGCTTTAGCGTCCCCACCACAGGCGAAGGAGCCAACACCCAGAAATGCTGCCTTTCAGCTACTGTGCCTCTTCAGCAATTCAGTCCACTGGGTCTCCCATGGGCCCAACCTGGGGATTTGCTCCCAGTGCCTCGCTTTTGCTGCCCAGCCCTGTGATGCTGCTCCCGCCAAGAGCGGCCTTTTGCTCACCAAGTCAATGATTTTGCCCCATGCGGCACCCAGGATTGCCTGAGCACACTGACATTTCTGGGAATTTCCCCACAGCCATCCAGCCCCAAATGTCTGAGAGAACACACATCTCCAGAGTGACAAGGGAGCAGGCTGTGGGAGCCTGCGCCGCTGCCTCCAGGAGAGATCTTCTCCCTGCTGGAGCCATTTGGGCTCAGGCCTGAGGCAGCTGCAGGACACAAGCAGGCAGCAGGCGCTGCGCTTCTTGTACACTGCCTTCCTCCCCGAGCAGGCAGGAAGGGCTGTGCCAGTGCCCAGGCCTTATCCATTGCCTGCCCGCTCCTGTGTGCGCCCAAAGAGCCGCTCCTTACCGGAACACTGCCGCGCGCCTGGTGCAGGCAGTGCAGGGCCAGCTCCAGCTTAGCCTCTGCCCTGGGAACGCCACGGGAGCTGGCCATGTCCAACAGTTCTCTCACTGCAAGCACAGCAAAAACCCGCCCACAGTCGGGCTGGAGCCAGGAGAGGGGAGAGCTTGCCATGCAAGGGGGAAGGAGAGCACGAGAGCTACAGACAGCAGGTTGGGGAGCATGGAAAGGAGAGCAAAGAAAGGGGCAGCTGAACCAGGGCCAGTGGAGTGCGGGCTCTCCCTTCACTGAGCCTTTTGGAAGAAGAGGCAGGGGCCAACCTCTCCTCTTCCCGTGGCCAATGCCCCTGACAACTTTGGAGAGCTTGAAAAGCGATTTTTTTCTCGCTCTGCTGCAAACCCAAAGCATTCTCCTTGCCTCTAACACTTCCCACCAGTGGGAAGATGAGCGAGGCAAGGAGACAAGCAGGGCATGGTGAAAAGTTCCCTTTAGAGCCAAAAAGGTGCCTTTACACACCCAAGTATCTCCGGGGTGGAAGAAAAGCTTGACAGCTACCTCTGTCAGGTTTTTGCATGTCAGAGTCATCTTCCCCCCAAGGCTTCCACACCAGGGATGCAGGCTCCTCATCCTCGCTTGGCGCTCTGCTCTGCAGCTCAGGGAGCTCGGCCTGAAACTCACTGCCAACATTGATGTGCCTAAAAGAAGGAGGAAGTGGAAGTGGAGGGAGGAAAGGCAAGTGCTCAAGAGACACATCCCGTGGACCCAGAGCTTGAAGCAATGCCAGCCCAAGTGTGCAGTTGCAGTTCTCGTCCTGGCCATGGCTCAAGTTGTGGCCCTTTAATGCCTCTGCCAAAACTCACGGCTGAATGGGGGCTCTGGCTTTCCTTTTCATTGTGCCTCTCCTTTCCACCTGGAAGAGATGAAAACAGTGCTGCAGATAAAAATCCTTCTGCCCAGATGTGTTGCCAGCTTTCCTTCTCATGCTCAGCATTGCAAACCAGCAACTGCTGTGTCCCAAGTGCCCTCAGTGTGGTGGAATTGCTGCGTTTTTCACTTGCAACTCCCGAGGCAGGACCCTGGAGCAGTGGGCAGAGTCCTGAAGAGGGGAAGCAGAAGGGCACACAATCCTCCCCTGAGTCTTGGGGCCAGGGAGAAGAGGCAAAAGGATGGCATGGAAGTTGTGCCAGGGGAGGCTTAGGTTGGATGTGAGGAAAAGGTTCTTCAGGCAGAGGGTGCTTGGGCACTGGAACAGCCTCCCCATGGAAGGGGTCACAGCACCAAGGCTGACAGAGCTCCAAAACGCTTTGGACATTGCTCTTGGGCACAGGCTGGGATTCTCCTGGCTGTCCTGTGCAGGACCAGGGGCCGGACTCGATGGTGTTGTGGGTCCCTTCCAGGCCAGAACATTCTGTGATCCTGGGATTGTGCTCTGGAGAAGGATCCCTCAAGATGCGAGTGATCATTCCTGCCTGCCTCTGAGCCTCAGCCCTGCAGGCATTGAAAAACAGAGACAAATCTGGTGTTGTGTTAGTGCTTGGAGGGCATTTTCTTACCTTTGACAGTCCCAAAGGGCTATGGGGATGCTGTGGGGCTGCAGATGAGGAGATGAGGACGTCTCTGCAGGGTTCGGATCTTCTGGTGCTGAGGCCAGAAGGTGGCTGGTCAGGGACAGCCCAGGAGCAGCTGCTGCTGCTGCTGCTGCTGCTGCTGCTCCACCGCTGCTCCACCAGTGTTCCACCAACGGCCGCAGCAGTAGGAGACAACGACAGTTGCCACGGGCACAGCCCAACATTCCATATAGAACCCTGGGGGACCCGGGGGACACAAACAGGGATGGGCCACCTTGGCCTCTTTTACTTCTTCTGCTGCTGCTGCAAGTTTGCTGGCAGGACCTTCCCACTGGGGCATTTCTCGCCACTCCTCTGGACGGGGCAGAGCAGTGCAGGCACAGCTCGGGCTCTTCTTGGTGCTTCTCTCTGAGGTGCCTCCAGCTGAACCTGCCCTGGAGCCTGCCTCTGGCAAAGGGCCCACAGCACATTGCCTGCACTGGAGAAGCAGAAGGAGTCCTGCTGCTGCCTCTGCTCTGCCTGGGAGAGGAGCAAGAGACTGCGAGTGGTTCAGTGCAGAACCAACTCCAAAGCTTTCTCTCCAAGTGGAACCATTCATCCTGCCCATTTTGGAAATTGCCTGCTGCCTGTAACAAAGGAGCCAAGGCAGTGTGATTAGGTTAACTGTTTTTTTATTAGAGAAAACAAGAACTGGAAGCAGGGACCTGAGATAAGCCCAAGGTCCCCAGTGACAAAGCAGACTTGAGTCACAAAGAGACAGCTCGTGTGCTGGGTGCTCCTTCCGTCACGAGTACCTCTGGAGGACCCTGTCCTTCCCCAGGGAGTCCTTTTATAGCCTCCAGGTGGATCCAAATCATCTCTCTTCTCATTGGCTCCCATCTCGGGCTCCTGATTGGTCCACCCGATGGCGCATTTCTGTCCAATCACTTTGCAGCTCCGTCGAGTGATTGGCTGCCGCGCTGAGCCAATCCCATCCTCCATGACGTCACTCCTCCGGCCGGAGCTCCCTCGTGCCGTCCCCTCTCAGCTCCGCCCCGGTGGTCACTCATCACAGAGTGAAAAACCCAAACTCCGCACACAAACCCAGCCCGAACAACCGCACCGAACAACAACCCACAAGTGTCCCATTCAACTTAATTCAGCCAGAGCAACGATGACTGCGAAGCCAGGAACGGTGAAGGCGGCAGTGGCAGAGGTGGCAGCAGCACAGCAGGGCCCGGAGCTCCCTCGGACCAGCCCCACCTCGCCTCCCCAGCTGCGTGGGCCTGGGTAGCTGCAGCCCCACGGCAGGAACCGGGGAGGTAGGTGGAGGGGAAGGGAAGGTCCAGGACTGGAAGAGAAGGACTCTAGTGGGAAAGAGGGGATCTCAAAACCGTGTGGGAAGTGCCATTTTAGAGGCAGCAGCCGGGACGGTGCAGCCACTCCCTTCCCGGGCAGGGAATGGGGAAATGGAAAGACAGGGGGTGAAGGAGGAGACAGAATGGAGGGAGGATGGTAGCCCACATGCATCACCTCTGGATGGTTTCCAAGCTTGCGCTGCCTTCAGGGAAAGAGGGATGACGGTGGAGAGGGACCCAGGGTGATGGAGAGACAGTAGCAGCTCCAAAACATCCTGGCACTTTTCACTCCTTTGCTGCTGTCTTAGCAGTAAAGGGTAAGGAAAGATATGGGTAGCTTCACAGAAACTGAAAAACATGAAGGTTGACGGGAGGCAGGAAGGTTGACGGGAGACTCATCTAGGGCACCCACACTCTACATGCAGATCGTCCATAATCATCCATAAGTAGCCACCAGGCCTTTATCGTCCATAAGCTGCAGCAGACATGTCAGGAACGTTGATAAGTGTCGCAGTGTCCGGTTCGCGCTGACCAGCGCAGCCACAGGCTAGCTCAGTGGATTCCCACTGCGGCAACGTGGTAAGGTCGGGGCGGCAGGCAGGGCAAGCCACCTCCTCCCTGTGGGAACTTGGATCCCACCACAGCGACGGGCACGTAGATGAAGCAAGCAACTGCGGCAGCTGAATGAAAGGCGGACTCCTCTGAGCAGAGTGTAACGTAGGTTTATTGAGACAGAGGGAGCACGGAGCTTCACACTCTGCAACCTGCTGCCCAGAAGAGCCCTGAGAGCAGGCGTGCATGAGCTTTAAAGGTGGGGTGGAAACAGGGGTGGCGACAACCGGTCAGCCAGTCACAGAAACTGAGGGTGTAACTGGGGGTGAGAACCATATAACAGGGAGCCAACCACAAAACGCTGGGAGGGGATTTCCAGGGCCCCAGCCTATCACTCGACGCCCTCCCTGGAGCTTTCCAGAAGCCAGGGAAGGGTCCTGGAGTGATAGACAGGGCGCCCAAGGGGAGAGAGAGGGGATTGACAACTGGGATCATGGGGAAGGGATGATTGACAGAAAACGAACAGGGCCACTTAGCAGTAAACAAGTCAAAACCACTACGGAAGCAGGGGGGTACAGGGAATGAACCATTACATAAAATTTTGTATAAATTTACAATAAAACAAACAAATCAAATCGCACACCACCACAGATAAGAGTTCCTAGCAAGGTACTTTTTGCAGACAGACTAGCAGCTTATAGCTCTTAAAACCCCGTCCCATGAAGAATGACAAGACCTGTGATGGTAGATGATGGTCTAATTGCTCAGGCCCAGTAAGCCAATCCCCTTACTAGCCATTCCCATCCCTATAAGACTCTTTGTCCCCATGTTTTTAAGGTCACTCTCAACTTGGACCCCTAGCCATGGTATTCGCAGATTTCCTTTATAAGATGAGGGTCCCGCAAGGTGCAGCAGTCAGTGGGTGGCTCACGGGGTGCCGGTCACGCTGTCCTTACAGGTTGCTCGAACTATCCACCATCTGTAGCAGCACAAGGCAACAGTGATCGTTGTGTCTAGGGAGGACACAGTTCCTGACATAGCAACACAGCAGAGCAGTCCGTATTGTTAGGTTTGAGGATCCATTAATTCCCCTGACCACAGGCAGAGGAGGAGATGAAGAGAGAAAGAAAAAAAAAGAGCAGTGTCGTGAGGTTATACACAGGGTTGTAGGGGCAGAGATTTCAAAGTAGGAGTTAACAAGATGAGATGACCTTAGAAGGAGGAGAAATTGCAAGTCCTCTGGACAAGGCAGAGCAGTGCAGGCACAGCTCGGGCTCTTCTTGGTGCTTCTCTCTGAGGTGCCTCCAGCTGAACCTGCCCTGGAGCCTGCCTCTGGCAAAGGGCCCACAGCACATTGCCTGCACTGGAGAAGCAGAAGGAGTCCTGCTGCTGCCTCTGCTCTGCCTGGGACAGGAGCAAGAGACTGCGAGTGGTTCAGTGCAGAACCAACTCCAAAGCTTTCTCTCCAAGTGGAGCCATTCATCCTGCCCCTGGTGTCAATTGTCTGCTCCCTCATAAAATGTCACTTGATGTTTGCCCTCCTTTGGGCTACTGAGCTGAGTGCTCTCTCCTCCCAACACTCAATCTGTGAAACTTAGAGAAACAGGATGTTTTTCAGGGGAGTTGATGGAGAAACCCCACCAGCAATTCCTTAGCAAACATTGAATGCCAGATTCCTATCTCTTTCTTTCAGCTCCCTTGAGGAAGAGGGATGTTGGGCACAAAACACTGTGGGCTTCCTCGAAGAGACTAGCACGAGCAGAATGACTTTTTCACACTAATGGCCTTCAGATTGAAGACTTAGATCCCAAAGAGAGCAAAACCCAGCCAGTTTTGCTGCTTTCCTGCCTCATGTTGAGCAAAAGCACATCTCCCTTCCTTCCCAGCCTGCTGGTTACACACACACACACACACACACACACACACACACACACACACACACACACACAGCAGCAAGCTGAGGGGGCAGCTGTAACAAGGCCCACTGCAAAGCAACTCCTTTGTAGCCTCCAAATGCCACCTGCAGTGGCTCCATCAGGCATGGGCAAGCTTCTGTCAGCGTCCCACAACCGGCCTGCCAATTCCCCCCTCCCTGCCCCCTTGCCATCCTGCCCAGCCCCTGCTCCCAAGCCCTTGCCAGCCTGGGCCATTTCCTGGGCTGGAGAAAGGAGTGAGCTTGATGCTTCTTTGGTGCCAACACCAAAGCTGTGAGAAGGGAGAGCATCATGTTCACAGCCGCTTTGCTTTAGCTGAGGAGCTTGGTCGAGGTGCAGAGCGGGAGGCTGGTCCTTTCAAGAGGAACGGGAACTGAACGACTGATTGCTCTCTAGGGCCTGTGGATATTAATGTTATTAGAACCAGGGAGGTGAGAAAAGTCCTCAAAGGTGCTCAAGTCCATCAGTCCACCAAAATGAAACAAAGCTATGCTGCTTGTTTACAAGCCCCAAGGACTAAAACCCCCAGCTTTTATGGCTCCAAGTAGAATGAGACAAGATCACTCATTCACATCCCATTCATTGAATTCTACAAAGCCTCCCTTTCCACTGCTGTCGCTTGTCTCTCTCAGAGCTACCGGCTCTGTTTTGCCCAGGCTCGCTCAAGACAGCAACAAGACAGGAAAACTCCCCTGGGTCCCAAAAACCCGGGAGCCAGCAGAGGGCTTTTCCCCTTATCACAGGAGAAAAACCCCATTGGTGGCGGAGGAAAGGAGTCCGACTTGATCAGAGGGCAATTCCAAGGCTTTATTCCAGTTTTTGTTCTGTCCCGTTTGGACACCTGCCCGGGTCTCACAGCCCTGGCCAAGTCATCCTGAGGCCTCGTGTTCTGGGCTTATAGGCAGCGGAGGGGCGAACGGAGGGGACAAACCAGCGCCCAGTGAGGGATAAGGAGGGAGTGGAACAATGTTGGAGGGACATTTAGAGAAACCAATGAGAGCATAAAGAACTCCTCAGCCCTTGCCCTATCATTCAATGTCTTTTACCCAAACCCTCCAGAAGCTGGGAGGAACAGCTGAATGAGAGACAGGACCTGCAGGAGGAGACTGGGAGGAGTGTGGAAGGATGGACAGGGAAGGAAGGGTAGGGACAAAGGTCGGGATATAACATTTTCAGGGAGAACAGGCGAGTACAGAACAAACCATTATAAAATAAAACCCAATATAAAAATGAAATTAAACATGAAAAGAAATAACACACAGCAACACACTGCCAGCTGAGGTTTCTGGGAATCCAAGGATGAAACCCCACCGCTATTTCATTGGCACAAACAGGGACACAGCTTTGTCAGTCCTGCCATCTGAGCAAGGGGCTGGGCCTGCAGGGGTGCCCAGATTCTTCTCTCAGGGCAAATGCTGTGTTTGCAACACCAAACAAATGCAACAAACGTGGCTTGACACATTTCATCCAGACAAGGAGACAAAATGGAACCAACTTGGGTTTAATGAGAACGACAGACTTTTTCCTAACAAAGACTAAATGACAAAAGATGGAGCAGAGTGAACACTACCAAACCTCTTTTATTTACTGATACATCTACTAAGACTAAAAAATCTTTAATAATACTAAGGAATCTTAACTAATACATTGAGAAATGCCTATCTAGCAAACTAAAGAAAAGAATCAACAACCCTAAAATCTTAAAACAACCACCTTCTTTCTATCTAGTCCTAAGGACAGCTAACTCTTGCAAGCCCTGGGCAAGTGCAGGGCTAATTTGGTCTTTTCTTCTTGGCCACAGGTTCTGCTCCCTTCTTTGGGCCATATCTTCTCCTATGTGCATCCCTTTCCTCCTTGCTTTCAAACACCCTGCAAGAGAAGAAAAAAACCATCATTGTTCATTCCATACACACCATTCAAGCAAGTCACCACACTTCCAGATGGCAATGAATTTCTGTCTTTTCAGGCTGGGACACACTTGTAAATTGATCATCATCATCATGAAACTGATCTTTCTGTTTCCGTTCCTTCCCATTTCTTCCTCCTTTTGCTTCATCCTACTCTTGATTTGATCAGCACCATCACACCAAGCCTTGGTGCACCTATTCCTACTGGTAGGAATTGTGTCTTGTTGGGGCAGGGCCAGGTTTCCTTCTGCGTGCTGGGCTTGAACTCAGCTCTTTGTGTTTCGAGTGGGTTGTGAGGCTGAGCACGGCGGCCAGGGCCCATCCTGCAAGTGGCCTCAGCTCCCCTGTGGTGCCTTTGCCAAGGCTCAGCCTGTTGGAGTGCAAAGGGCCGGGCCGTGAGCAGGACGAGGAAGCAGTGGCGCACCGTTTGCACTGCCGGCACGCAAAGGGGCCTGGCGCCGATCGGGGCGGCTGGGGCGCTGGGCAGCAGGGACACTCCGCCTTGCGGGGCCTCTTGCGGCTCCTCTTCCCTCGCTCGCCATTCTCCTTCCTGCCAGGGCTTTTGCTCCTCTCTGCTTTGCCCACACTCTGCAAAGCAAAGAGTCCTCATCAGTTTGGCTTTCCTCTCACCACGCTGGAAATCAGCGTATCCAGTGCAAGAATCCATGGGCCTGAGCAAATTCCTCCAAAGCCCAAAGAGCTGAGAAAAGGGCTGGATTTGGTGGTGGGCTGCGGCAGGCTGCAAACACAGCACTTGGGAGAAAAAACACCTCCTTTCTACTGACTGAAGGGCTGAGATCTAGAGTTCTAAGTTTCTTATTTCCCAGTCTCTGACTAAAATCTCTTAATATCAGCTAGGGCAGCAGCCCTTGAGAAACCAGTCTGTAGAGCGTCCAAGCCCATTCTGGTGACGGGGCTGCTTTGTTGGCTCAAAGCTGTGTTCCAGAATTCCGTATTGCCTGGCAGCAGCAGCAGCGGCAGCAGAATGAAGCCCTGGGCAGCATCTGCTGCGCCTTTCCCAGTTGATGGGACGATGTGATCCTGGCAGGGCGGCGTCTCGCACGGCTCGCCGGCAGGTTTTGTCCCCTTGTCCCAGTTTGTTGAGCCTCCTGGCATGTCTTGATTTCCTTACCTGAGCAGCAGCGCTGGCAAGTTTCCGTTCTTTCTTCCAGGAGCAGTAGTAGTACTCCACACACTGGGCCACAGTCTTACTCTGAATCTGTTGTGAAGAGCAAAAGAAGGAATCTAAAATGGCCCTGCTGTTGGGTGCACTGGAGAAAAAGTAGAGTGTGGAGTAGAGTGGGAAGGAAAATGATGGAGTCAATGGAGTAGGGTGTGCAATGAAAGGAATGGGGAGTAAAAGAGGCCTTATGCAAGGTAGTAAACCGTGTCTTATGCTAGGTGGTAACAGATGTCATGGACAGATCAACAACAAATCCAGCTAGCACAGTTCTTCTTTGCCCCGTTGCCTCCCGTTGTCCCAGCACAATGTGTTGTGGAAGCACCAGCACACCTAGGAGACACATCTGACACAACCAAGCTCGGTCTTCCAAAGCAGCTTGCAGAAAAGGGCTGGAGAGGCACAATCAGGGCTTTCACAGGGGCCTGGGATGGCCCATTGCATGATGACTTGAATAGTTTTGGTATTGGAGAAGAGACAGAGTGACTTGCAGGATTTGGGAGCAGAAAGAATCAACCTCTGCTTTGGATGATGTGCTAGGATAAAGGATGTCCTCTGGCTTTACCTGCTTCTGGATGAGATGAAAATCCTTGCCATAGGTGTGCAAAGCCTTTTCAAAGGACTCCTTCTCCTCAGGTGTCCATCTATCAGAGTCTGGTGAGGGAAAGCAGCAGGTCAATTGATCCCTCTCTGGGATCTTGAACAGGATCCCAGTGGCCACCAAACCAAAATTGGCGCCGTCCCTCATCCCCCTGTGTCCCTGCCTGTTCCCTCAGAAAGTAATGAGCACAAGAGCAGGCATGGCCCAGGGAAAAAAGCACGGAAAACAAGCAAAGCTGAGGGAGTAGATGCTGCTGCTTTCCCCAGCCCCGGGAAAGACCAGCCCTTGTGCTGGTGTTACTGTTGAAGCAGAAATGCTTGGCATGGCAATTCAGGGTATTGCAGCACGTGTCAGTGAAGGAACGAGCTCTGCTTTGCTTTACCTGTGTAATGATAATCAGCCAAGGGATGGCCTGGAGCTGTGGGAGGCCCCCCTGAGAGCAACATCTCCAGAGCCTCCTGCAAGAGCAAAGGGGAAAAGGCTTTAGCATCCCCACCACAGGAGAAGGAGCCAACACCCAGAAATGCTGCCTTTCAGCTACTGTGCCTCTTCAGCAATTCAGTCCACTGGGTCTCCCATGGGCCCAACCTGGGGATTTGCTCCCAGTGCCTCGCTTTTGCTGCCCAGCCCTGTGATGCTGCTCCCGCCAAGAGCGGCCTTTTGCTCACCAAGTCAATGATTTTGCCCCATGCGGCACCCAGAATTGCCTGAGCACACTGACATTTCTGGGAATTTCCCCACAGCCATCCAGCCCCAAATGTCTGAGAGAACACACATCTCCAGAGAGACAAGGGAGCAGGCTGTGGGAGCCTGCGCCGCTGCCTCCAGGAGAGATCTTCTCCCTGCTGGAGCCATTTGGGCTCAGGCCTGAGGCAGCTGCAGGACACAAGCAGGCAGCAGGCGCTGCGCTTCTTGTACAGTGCCTTCCTCCCCGAGCAGGCAGGAAGGGCTGTGCCAGTGCCCAGGCCTTATCCATTGCCTGCCCGCTCCTGTGTGCGCCCAAAGAGCCGCTCCTTACCGGAACACTGCCGCGCGCCTGGTGCAGGCAGTGCAGGGCCAGCTCCAGCTTAGCCTCTGCCCTGGGAACGCCACGGGAGCTGGCCATGTCCAACAGTTCTCTCACTGCAAGCACAGCAAAAACCCGCCCACAGTCGGGCTGGAGCCAGGAGAGGGGAGAGCTTGCCATGCAAGGGGGAAGGAGAGCACGAGAGCTACAGACAGCAGGTTGGGGAGCATGGAAAGGAGAGCAAAGAAAGGGGCAGCTGAACCAGGGCCAGTGGAGTGCGGGCTCTCCCTTCACTGAGCCTTTTGGAAGAAGAGGCAGGGGCCAACCTCTCCTCTTCCCGTGGCCAATGCCCCTGACAACTTTGGAGAGCTTGAAAAGCGATTTTTTTTCTCGCTCTGCTGCAAACCCAAAGCATTCTCCTTGCCTCTGACACTTCCCACCAGTGGGAAGATGAGCGAGGCAAGGAGACAAGCAGGGCATGGTGAAAAGTTCCCTTTAGAGCCAAAAAGGTGCCTTTACACACCCAAGTATCTCCGGGGTGGAAGAAAAGCTTGACAGCTACCTCTGTCAGGTTTTTGCATGTCAGAGTCATCTTCCCCCCAGGGCTTCCACACCAGGGATGCAGGCTCCTCATCCTCGCTTGGCGCTCTGCTCTGCAGCTCAGGGAGCTCGGCCTGAAACTCACTGCCAACATTGATGTGCCTAAAAGAAGGAGGAAGTGGAAGTGGAGGGAGGAAAGGCAAGTGCTCAAGAGACCCATCCCATGGACCCAGAGGCTTGAACCAATCCCAGCCCAAGTGTGCAGTTGCAGTTCTCGTCCTGGCCATGGCTCAAGTTGTGGCCCTTTAATGCCTCTGCCAAAACTCACGGCTGAATGGGGGCTCTGGCTTTCCTTTTCATTGTGCCTCTCCTTTCCACCTGGAAGAGATGAAAACAGTGCTGCAGATAAAAATCCTTCTGCCCAGATGTGTTGCCAGCTTTCCTTCTCATGCTCAGCATTGCAAACCACCAACTGCTGTGTCCCAAGTGCCCTCAGTGTGGTGGAATTGCTGCGTTTTTCACTTGCAACTCCCGAGGCAGGACCCTGGAGCAGTGGGCAGAGTCCTGAAGAGGGGAAGCAGAAGGGCGTGCAATCCTCCCCTGAGTCTTGGGGCCAGGGAGAAGAGGCAAAAGGATGGCATGGAAGTTGTGCCAGGGGAGGCTTAGGTTGGATGTGAGGAAAAGGTTCTTCAGGCAGAGGGTGCTTGGGCACTGGAACAGCCTCTGCAGGGAAGGGGTCACAGCACCAAGGCTGACAGAGCTCCAAAACGCTTTGGACATTGCTCTTGGGCACAGGCTGGGATTGTCCTGCCTGTCCTGTGCAGGACCAGGGGCCGGACTCGATGGTGTTGTGGGTCCCTTCCAGGCCAGAACATTCTGTGATCCTGGGATTGTGCTCTGGAGAAGGATCCCTCAAGATGCGAGTGATCATTCCTGCCTGCCTCTGAGCCTCAGCCCTCCAGGCATTGAAAAACAGCGACAAATCTGGTGTTGTGTTAGTGCTTGGAGGGCATTTTCTTACCTTTGACAGTCCCAAAGGGCTATGGGGATGCTGTGGGGCTGCAGATGAGGAGATGAGGATGTCTCTGCAGGGTTTGGATCTTCTGGTGCTGAGGCCAGAAGGTGGCTGGTCAGGGACAGCCCAGGAGCAGCTGCTGCTGCTGCTGCTGCTCCACCGCTGCTCCACCAGTGTTCCACCAACGGCCGCAGCAGTAGGAGACAACGACAGTTGCTACGGGCACAGCCCAACATTCCATATAGAACCCTGGGGGACCCGGGGGACACAAACAGGGATGGGCCACCTTGGCCTCTTTTACTTCTGCTGCTGCTGCAAGTTTGCTGGCAGGACCTTCCCACTGGGGCATTTCTCGCCACTCCTCTGGACGGGGCAGAGCAGTGCAGGCACAGCTCGGGCTCTTCTTGGTGCTTCTCTCTGAGGTGCCTCCAGCTGAACCTGCCCTGGAGCCTGCCTCTGGCAAAGGGCCCACAGCACATTGCCTGCACTGGAGAAGCAGAAGGAGTCCTGCTGCTGCCTCTGCTCTGCCTGGGAGAGGAGCAAGAGACTGCGAGTGGTTCAGTGCAGAACCAACTCCAAAGCTTTCTCTCCAAGTGGAGCCATTCATCCTGCCCCTGGTGTCAATTGTCTGCTCCCTCATAAAATGTCACTTGATGTTTGCCCTCCTTTGGGCTACTGAGCTGAGTGCTCTCTCCTCCCAACCCTCAATCTGTGAAGCTTAGAGAAACAGGATGTTTTTCAGGGGAATTGATGGAGAAACCCCACCAGCAATTCCTTAGCAAACATTGAATGCCAGATTCCTATCTCTTTCTTTCAGCTCCCTTGCAGGAGTGGAGATGTTTGGCTCAAAAGACGGTTTGGGTTCCTCTAAGAGAATTCCCATAACAGATTACTTTTTCACACTAAATGGCCTTCACATTGAAGACTTAGATCCCAAAGAGA